>NW_015627959.1:603060-624768 GCF_001515625.1 Sinocyclocheilus rhinocerous
CTTATAATTACCACAAACTTGTTAACACTTGACACCTACCACTGAGAGACGTCCTGCTCCAGTCGTGCTTGTGAATCAGTCTCTTGTCGATTAGCCAGTTCAACCGTTTTATCATCAGACTCCAGCTCGAATTGGTAAGGTACAATCGATACCATCTTTTCTATGTATTGACAAGTCTCCAGGCTGTCATTCCTTCATTGCAATGGGCATTTCGTTTCCAACACGCGCTGTACACGGTAGACCAATCCAGAGCCAATCTCTCTACGGCTCTGGACCAATCACAAATGACTGCCCCATCTGACTAATCACAGCAGTGAGGGCTCACGGAAAAGAGGGGTTTAGAGAGACTGATTCTTTGAACTGCTTCGCACGAGTCGTTTACGAACCATTTAGAAATTAGGTAAAATTAAATCAATTTTTTGAGAAAACTAACATGTTTTTTGACCTTGAATGCATGTAAACCTGTTTTAGGAGACTCATAAAACAATATTAGCAACCTTAAAAATTGCATAATAGGGGCACTTTAATGTGACTCATATATAACAAATACATGCATGCACAGTTTTAAAGCAGCTTTAATCGCCTTTTTGGTAACTTCATGACTTAAATGATGACATAACTACAACACTGCATGCTCGTAGTTTCTTTTGCACTTGTAATATGAAATGCACAGTGCGCGCCACTGCTTTTGTGCGTGCAATTGAAGAGCACGTGCTACGAGCACAGTATAATGGCTGACAGGACAGGAAAATTTGTTTTTACTGACAACATCTCATCTGACCGCAGTTCACTGTTGTTCTACTGAAGCTCCCTCGTCACCTGTACCTTTTCCGTGCTAGCGCCTGGCACTGAGGTGAAGTTGGAGTGTGTGTCTGAAAATCTCCCATTTGATGTGGTCGTAAAGATGTTCTGCATGTAAATAAACGCAATTCTCGTCAAGAAAAAAGAGACAGAAGCAGCAGTTGTGAGTGGGGTGGCCAAACCTAGCTCCACCGAGTGGAGTTAATTGCGTTAAATATTTTTTTTACATGTTAAACTGAAAAAAATAAATCGCATGCATTAGTGTGCTAATTTTGGCAGCACTAACTACAATAAAGTGTTCTGGAGAAAATCTCAAGTCCCTTGGTCTGTAACATTTGAGTAGGCATCATCAAACCAATATATACATTTCTCGGTTAAAGTGGAACATTCATTTCAAGAACAGCAACAAAAAATGTCTCTGATACCTGAGTGTGTGTGGGCGGCAGGCCTTTCCGGCCATAGACCCCCACCAGGGCGCCTCTCTGGACAGAGATGTTGAACTTGAGGGACTGTGGCTGGTCAATGAAGAGCTGAGAGCGCCAAAAAGTTCCTGGAGGGACATCCTGTACTGCTCTACGGCCCACATCCACCTCACCTGTGTCTATGGTGTTATTCTCTTGAAAGTAAACTCCTAGAAAGACAGATACAGGAAGATGACATTTGTAAGAGACAGACAAACCATAATTATGCTTATAACCTACCGGAAGTAGAAGTTATTCATTTTCAGCACACGCGATTTGGCCCTCTGAGATACTGTGCTCGAATGTATGCAAGATGGAAAACAAGCTAACGGTAACTGTGAGCAATTTCCCTGTTCTATATGATCTGCCTCTGCCCATATACAGGGACATAATTAAAAAGAGATGTGTGGAAATCCATGTTGAACCATGAAATTTTTGGCATTGCAAGGAAGTTTGATTCATGCATTGAAAATCATTCATCTTGTTCATCACGAATGCCTTGTTTACAGGCAATATATTCCATTTGTGATCATGTAAGCGTTATGGCAAGTATGGCAGGAAACCAATAACATTAGAACAACCAGCAGCAGGAACTACAACAAACTATACAGTAACATTTTCACATCACAGTCAGTATGTTCTATAAAGGTATTAAGCAACAATCTATGTGTTCAAACCGAACCTGAAACACAGATGGTGTATATGAGTGAATCTCTTTTTAAATGAAACCGTTTAAAAGTTCCTCCATTAGCAGCATATATGTTTGTGTGCCAATGCAATTGTGATTCTTGCTATAGCCTGAAATGTGATCAAACATTCATGAGGTATACCAGAATAGTCTCATTTCAGAAATCGTTAAATCACTTCATACAGCATTTAATTAGCATCTTTAAACCAACTCTTTCTGACCCTCACTCCCAAGATAAAAAACACAGTGAATTACCCAGCCAAAAGTAAAGAAAAAACTAAATTTTATACCATTATACTCTAGGGTATGTTAATGTTTATCAAAAGCATCGTTAGCCAGCTATGGTCACGAGTTTCACTGTTAGCAACATAGTTCAACGATTAGTTTTTTTCCTAAAACTTAAGCTCCAATGAACATATGATGTTGACTTGTGGACAGATTATGCTCTTGAGAAAAATAAGCAAGCTAACATGCAGAACAATCTATATCCGTCATTTCATATGAATACATATTTCATTTGACATCTTTTAGTTTGTCAAGACAATGAAAGAGCCGTTTTTGAAGTAACCTAGTAACCTGGGGGAAATCCAGATTATTACGTAAAATAAAAAACCTTGATTGAACCGAACATCTGTAAATAAAACAAAACAACAGAGAACAAATAGGGCAACTGTTTACACCAGTAATCTTAGTAAACAGTCATCACTAACTTGTTAATTTCTCCAATGATATATCATACTATGGTAGTTAAGCAGCGAGTATCCCTGGCAAAACACAACCCTTGTCAGCAGTGGGCATATTAATTTCCTGATATTAAAGGGACCTTGACGAGATTTAGAATAAACTTGATACATCAAGTATAGTTGCATTTATAAAGATCAGCCATAATGGTAATTGGCAAGCCACTGTTTTCCAAAAGTAGTCAACTGTGGTAATATTATATGCAGAGTATAAGCGAAGCTATTTGACTTCTCAGCTCTTCGTTAAACAATCTGGAAAGCTAATGTCTAGAAATTACACACACAAGCGCACAATGAACTCACCAACAGAAGCCTCAGCATATTCCAACCCCTCACAACATGTTACAAGGCAACAGTGCGGAATGGAGCGGTAATGGGAGAAGGAGAATAGGCTATGCTCATATGCTAGCTAATGGAGAGCAGCTGCCATTAATATTGCATTAATTATTATTGCGTAATTCCGTAGCATGCGGGCACTAACCATACGCGTGTTGCTAATGCAGTCAGTCGGTTACATAAAGAGCATGTTGGAGTGAATGAAAGAGTAATTAGAGAGGACTTGCTGACTGTTAGTTTTAATGTGAGTACGCCTGTGGCCCTAAATGCTCTACAGAGCAAACGAGATAAGTCATCTGTGAAGCTCTGATCAACAGTATTGTCCACAGGATAAAAAGAAGGGGATGGTATGCTTAGAAGAATGCCAGTGGAAAAGAGGTTTGCTTTCTGTGTGTGCCAGGGATGCCCGCGGTGTTTCTTGGACATGGATATTGAATTGGCATTTGCCCATGAGAATCGCAGAGATGTGGTAGGTTTGTTTTGGCTAGATGCAAAGACTCCCTAAAGCCCTGTACTTCTCTTTCTATTTCTCTTTCTTTGGCTTCTCTCTTCGTCTTAGCCATGTGATCTGCCAAACTGTCTTGATGTTTACTGTTTAAATGTGTGTGCATGTTTCTGTTGGTAAGGGTATTTTTTTCTATACCACATAAAATACCACTACTATCTGACAGATATCACTGACTGGATGTCCTTAGAAATGACACTTGTCTCAGTGACTGTCTCTGGCTCTGTAAAAAGCAAAAATCTGGAAGAATGTGGGTATATACAGGTATGCCATTACTTTTACATTTATGGTTGTTGGCACAGAATTTACACACTGCCCCTTAAAATAACAGTTCAACAAAAACAACAACAAAAAATATCACATTATTTACTAATTCTGTCATTCAGATCTTCTCAGTTTAATATCATGACATTTGGCCAAAGGTGAAATTTTTTAGTGAATTAAATGTAGGTTTGTTCTTCATACAAAGCTATCTCATGACTTCAGATTTTTTCAGAACTTTGAAGCTTGACAGCCCCTAGTTGCAATGAAATATAGCTGTATATAAAAGATCTACAGTATGTGGAAAATAAACTGCTGCTTTTTTGTGTTCTACAAAAAAAAAAGCACGAGTTTACAATGACATGAGGGTGAATAATTATGCCAGAATTAAATGTTTTGGCTGAACTACATTAATTAATATTAGTAGTAATAATGTGGACACAAATGGGAAAAAATATATTTAGGCTATTGCTTTCATACTGAACAAATTAAAAGAAAGGAGAGATGTAGATTTCTTGCTGCAGTGACAAATGACAAGCTGTTTGTGACAAAGTTTACACTCAAGTACTCAATCATGGTCATGCAACTATACAAAAACATGTCAAAAAGAGGCCTCATTTTTAATTTTGTCATTGGGTATGGTGTGACTTTCGCCGGTGTCTCACTGTACGACTCATTAGACAGCAATTTGCTTCAACACTGCACACACGCAGTGACTTTTAGTCCACAGCTGCAACAGTCAAGACTCAAGACACACACACTCTTACTTTCAAATGGCTAGACGGAGCACAGCTGAATGGGTCTTGAGACAGGGTCTTTAAAATAATTATTTTTGACTTGACATGTCACATAAAAAAACACAACCAAGTACTAAGTTTATTTCTGTATGTGCTGTCAGGTACTCCCATTGACACAATTACTAAAATGCACATTAGTGACAGAATTGAACTTTTCCATTAAGGGGTTGTACAACCCTTGTATTGACAGGGTATCAACAGCATGAGGCTAAACCCATGAAAATCAAAACACTTTTTTTGTGACTGATCACTCTGCCCTACACCTATCCTTGATTTCCCTTTTAATTCACTTGTTTCTGCCTCTCTCACTTTATACCTATTATTCACTCCCTTCAAAACACTCTCTCCATATGCTTTTATTGTCATCACCCCACTTTCTCCCTCTCTCACCATTTCTGTTGGGCCCTGAGAGACATTAACATTACACGTGTGATTTTGCCAAGTGTCTCCCCTTCTTCCAAATGCATTCAGTTGCAGATTTAGCACCTCTTTATGACTTTCAGAAAAGTCACTTGAGCAGTTTTTAATTCACTGAAGCCTGTGGAAGAGTGCCTGCGTGTGCATTAGGAGAAGCGGTGGTATATTCATTAAGAGAGTGTGAGAGAGTATCATGCTCGGCTCTCTTAGTTGCTGCAGTGGGACTGAATACAGAGCTGCTCAGATAATTTGTTAAAGAATGGTGCAGCACATAAATAAGGCCCCATGAAACATTGCTAAATGCAATGTTAGGTTCCACTTCCAGGCACCAGGGATAAAAAGTGGGATAAAATTCAGTTTTAAGTGCAAGCCTACAGCTTTCACACATCTGTGTGAGGATGATGGAGTCTCTGAAGGGTGTGTGTTTGAATACAAAGCAGTCAGTGTGAGGAACACTAAATTATTTTCTGAAAATTAAAACGACTGGTCTACATTTTTCAGTGTTTATGGAAATCAATCTCTTAAAAAAACAGCAAGTCCTCATATGGTAATGACATTCCCTACAGTCCTAGTCACATACAAACACACGCACCTCTGAAGCGAGACAGGCAATCTAAAGCACATCCTGTCATTTAGGAAAGAAACTGCACTGAGGCTATTGTCCCTGCTTTGAACACACACACGCACGCACGCACGCATGCACACACACACACACATGTCTGGTCAGCTATCCTTGTGCGGACTCTCCATAGGCGTAATGGTTTTTATACTGTACAGACCGTATATTCTATTGCCCTACACCAACCCTACCCCTAAACCTACCCCTCACAGGAAACTTTCTGCCTTTTTATCTTTTCAAAAAACTTCATTATGTGCAATTTATTAGCTTGTTTACCCGTGGGGACCTCAATTTAGGTCCCCACCGTGACACGAGTCCCCATGAATCTGTGTGTATTCAGGTTTAAGTCCCCACCAGAATAGAAAAACAGGTACACACATACACACACACACACACACACACACACACACAGAGCACTTGTAGCTCTTTTATGGAGTGAGTGCTTTTAGGTCAGCTGTCTCTCAAAGAAAGGTGAACTGCAGATGATAACAGCAGCACCCTCAGTTATTACTCGCTTTTTCTTCACTGGAGAAGAAGAGACAGACAAATAAGTGAGAGTGTGTACGTATTTCAAAGGGTCTACAGCAGGTATGTAAGTCAAACTTTGCTGCGTGTGATGCATGTTCAGTCTGTCAGTAAGTATCTGTGTGGATTTGCTGCGCTTCTATTCATGTGTCTGTGTGTGTTGGCAGCTTTTCTATCCTTGTGGGCATGAAATGTCTGAAAATCCCACTAGAAACACAATAAAACCTGACAAAACCAGCTAGCTGGGACATCCTTGTGAGGATAAATGGTTCATGAAAGAGCTAAATATGTCTAAAATTTTCTTAATGAAAGAAAATTCTGTAAGCCTTTTACAGATAGAGGTCGTGGTTAGCCTATATTTATAATTATACAGCAGTTAGATTCGGTTCATTTGAGAACTGATTTCTTATTTATAGAGGAAAATCCATAGAGTATAACATTCACAATTGTGCTGTCTTTCTCATGTCATATTGCTTAATTAAAGACCCCATGATGTGGCTTGATGAGCAAAATTTTCTGTGGGACATTCTCATTCTCATTCCGATTTGACAAATATCTGTGTAGTGCAGGATGATTCATCAATGTTTTTGGTCAGTTATCGAAGAAAAAACACTACCTTTCAAAAGTTTGGGGCTAGTACAATTTAAACAAAAAATAAATTAAACCCTCTACCGCACGCATTATGATAGACCTATAGAAAAAAATTCAGTAAGGATGCATTAAAATTCATCAATAGTGACCGTAAAGACAAATACATTGTTACAAAAGATTTCTATTTAAAATAAATACTGTTCTTTTTAATATTCGATTGTGAAAAAGAAGTATCAAAAATATTAAGCAGCACAAGTGTTTTGAACATTGATAATAGTAATACATGTTTGTTGAGCGTGAAATCAGCATATTAGAATTAAAATAATGTGAAAGACATATCCTAACAGACTAAAGGCTGTAATTAAAGCAAAAGGTGGTTCAACAAAAAATACTGACACAAGGGGGTGATCCGTTTTCTAACTCAGTGGTTCTGGGTTTAAATTTTTTACATTTTTTTCTGACATGTTGGTGTTATATCTTTCACTTGGATTTTATAGGTTGCACTGAGTAAATACAACTGGATAAAACACAAACTGTGTCTGTCTTCATTTCAGGCTGCAAAGCAACAAAATTTGATTATTTTAAAGGGTTCAACAAAATGTGATTCTTTTCTATACCCACTGTATGTTGACCGAAATCGCCAGACTGCAGTTTTCTGCCTGTGTTTGTATGTGACACGTCCTTCACAGAGAGCGGTGGTGGTGTTGGTGGGCATGCACGCACAGATCAAGGTTAACTGAAGGAGCTGGGGGTGCTAGCTGCTGTCTGTATTGATTGAGAGTGTGATTGTTCACATTGCTGATGGCTTCATTAACTAGCTGCTCTTCTACAGGACCCCCCTCATCCAGTTTGGCCCTCACAGCAGACTAAAGACCCACCGCTGGAAGCTTCTGCCATAGCAAATTCTCCTGCCCTGTTAACACATTAACATTCCCCTGCACTCAATGGCATACACATTTTTATTTCTTTCAATGAGAAAGGGAAAAAAGCAAGGTGGGGGCTAGTGCTAGGAAACAAAAGACTGACTATGCTGAATGCAAATTCTGCTCAAATACATGTAACCTGATTGTGTCACTGCTGCTTAAGGGGAGATGAATGACTTCCCCTTGCTGTGTAACTAAACAGCCACAGACGCCTATATAACTGCATAACAATCAATTTACCCGCAATTTATGACCAATTGATAAAAGCACATCCAATTTCTTAACTCTGCTGATGACAAATAGACATTATAGAGACTGAAAATGTCTTATAGCTGATGCAAAAATGCCCTGATCTAATGCTACATCACTGCAAGCGTGGACACGTCCATCACCTCAAGAACAAACACATTACTGTAAGGGGCATCATCATAATGGCCTTCAAACATATGGCCATCCATCTTCACAGCATGAGTGTGTGTCCCCCTGTGTCTGAGTGCTTGAATTAGTACTTAAGTGAGGGAGACCTTGTGGGAATACACCTGCTGGTGGGTGGGAGAAAACGATAGCGCCTGTTTCTGTGAGGTTATTTATTTCTTATTGTATTTGTTATTTAGGTTATGCTGTTAATCATAAGTGCTTTACACCATGTTGACAAAAGCATCTCTTGCATTTTAATATGAGCTCTTCTCTTAATCTGCCACAACTTTGCTCTGCCCACAGTGCAATCTCACTGGTTCCTGTAAAGCACAGATGTATATAGAATGCATTAGTGCCCGCCCACTTTTTCAGCAGCCTTGGTTCTGGTATTTTTTTCTATTCATTTTTCCTATAGGGATTTTTAAAAAATGCTTTGTTAAAGCGTTATATGCCATGTAACAAGCCAACCAGCTATAAGGTGAATTACAACTTTACAAACTTTAATTTGAAGCAAAAAAAGTATTTGAAAATCTGACAAAAAGACAGCGGTATTGAACGGTATACATAATGGCTTTCCCTTTGGAGAAAACAAATGAGTTCCCTTTCAGTCGGTCACTCTCGACTGCCCGTTCAGGTTGCGAGCTCATTCAACTAGAGTGTTGCATCCTCCTTCTAGTGTAGAACGCAACATCTGGGTCATGACCAGACCACAAAACTGATGAGAGCGGATCTGGAGAAAATACAATGACTGGATCGAAAACCCTCAAAAGAAACATGTATCTATGTTTTTTTTTTAAATACTGAAACTCTACATGAAAAAACACAACATGAATAAAACACAATTGCACTGTATGACACGATCCACTTGAGAAACAAAATAATGTAAGATAAGAAGTTTTGTTTTCTGATATTTTATTATTATTATTATTTTTTTTTTTTTAATTAAAAAAGTTTGTTTAAAGCAAGAACAAATATCTGCCAATGGGAAAGAAAATGTAACTTATTCAAAAGGAAAACAAGTTTATTTTTCTTCCCGCAGTGGACAGAAAGATATTTTCCTATATTTTAAGAATTAACTCATTTAATTTTGATACATTTATCAGAAAAAAAAGACTTGATATGTTATGTCACTTTGCCTCAAGTAAATGAATCTTGATTTAAAGTAATTTGAAGTCTTTTTTTCTATTGCTAACGGCTCATCCATGTATGTTTAATAAAAAAAATAAAAATTTGTGAGCTCGTAATTTTTTATCAAAATCTTGTGAAAATGACATACTTCTTTTTGGTGATTTATGCAAGAATTCTTGAATCATTTAGTCCATTTAATCCAGCCCCTGCAAGCTCATCGCAAAATCCATTCAACAACCAATGCACAGAACCAAGTCCCTGCTCTACATATTTTCTTTTCAATGTTTATTTTTTAATTTTTTTTAACATACTATTTAAGAAATTCACTTTTTGTGGTGAGAGTAATAATAGTCCAACATTCACACAGCAAAGGTTTACCAAACTCACTCTTAAAATGCAGTTGTGAATGCTGAATTTGATAAATTTATCAGAAAAAAAAGACTTGATATGTCACTTTGCCTCAAGTAAATGAATCTTGATTTAAAGTAATTTGAAGTCTTTTTTTCTATTGCTAACGGCTCATCCATGTATGTTTAATAAAAAAAATAAAAATTTGTGAGCTCGTAATTTTTTATCAAAATCTTGTGAAAATGACATACTTCTTTTTGGTGATTTATGCAAGAATTCTTGAATCATTTAGTCCATTTAATCCAGCCCCTGCAAGCTCATCGCAAAATCCATTCAACAACCAATGCACAGAACCAAGTCCCTGCTCTACATATTTTCTTTTCAATGTTTATTTGTAATTTTTTTTTAACATACTATTTAAGAAATTCACTTTTTGTGGTGAGAGTAATAATAGTCCAACATTCACACAGCAAAGGTTTACCAAACTCACTCTTAAAATGCAGTTGTGAATGCTGAAAGTTTAAGTCAGTTGATTGTTCCATTTATAATCGAATTAAGCATGAATGGAACTGAATTTAGCACTGTAAAACATGACTGACAGCCATTTCTGCTGCTGTTTGAGCGTAGCCAATGTGTGTTTCTGAGTGCATGTAAAAATGGCACTCCATTTCACTGGTCAGTAGGTTTGTGTGACAGCTAATATTAAGGACAGAGTGAATCCTACTTTCAAGAGAGAGAAAGATAAAGAAAGAGAGATTCTGGGTAGAATGCCAGGGCATTTCGCAATTCTCACTACTTGGCTTCATGGTCTGAAAGGCCCAGACAATCCCACAAATTCATTTATTGTGCATTCTGCACACACACAGCCCACTCATATTCTCCCATTAAAACAATCTCTTCTTTGAACTCAATATTTTCACCTAAATGTGCTTTTTGGCTCATCTTCCTGATTGCCAGACTGTTCCCGGACATGTCTGCAACAGCCGTGACAGCCAACACAAATGCTGTCTAAATGCTGAGGAATGTAAGCCTGTTGCTCTCACAAACACAGCGAGGTTTATACTCACCACAGAATTCTGAAACGCACATCCGAGTGCCAGGAAAGACGGCATGGTGCAAAGAAAATGGTTTTGGAGTGAGTGATTTCCATTTGTGTGTGGGTGTGTTTGTGGCTGGGGGGGGGGGGGGGAGTGTGTGTGGGTGTTTGTTTAGCTCAAGTTATGTTTATTTAAGGGAGTGTGGGTCTTCATGGCGGAGGGTCCTAGAGGTGTAGTTGTGTAGGAGTGAGTCTGTTTGGTAATTTTCTCTAGCCTATTACTGTGTGTGTGTGTTCTCCAGTCTGTTTACTAAATGCAAATGTGTTTTGTGCTGGTGAAGGGGCTTGAACAGATTGTGCCTGTGCCATATTATGCTTCAGTGCGTGAGTGGGTACGTGTACGTTTGACCCTTACTGTTCTCAGTAGACAGGGCAGTAACTGCGTTGGTTGCCGTGACGTCAGATTTGACCTGGCCGTTCTCAAAAGCATAGCCCTCAGTCTCTTGCAGCTGCCAATTCAATCCAAAGAGATGCATGGCTGTGGAGAGAGAGACACAAGAGAGAGAAATGATCACTTAAGAATAAAGGAACAGGATGCAATGGATTCAGAAGGAGTGAAAATGCTGTAATGTAATGTAATCAATATTTTGCCCCTGTAAAACATCTTTACGGATGGTTGCTTGGGCCAGTTGCTATCAGGTTGATGGCCCAAGTCACCTTCACCGCCAAGTTTCTATGATTTTCTGGCTCTTGAATATGACTTGGGACCCTCCTTCAGTGTCTAGGGGATCTTTATTGTCTGGTTTGACCACTTAGAAAAGTAACAGGACATCTTGTACTTAATAAGCCATATGATTTCAACATTTATTCATGCATCACAAAATGAGTGGGAGAAGTTACATGCTAAAGATTAACACATAAAGTATCAACAAAAGTAATGGTGATACTTCCCATTATAAACACCACTAGAAAAAATGGTCACAATTCATATTTTTTATGGAATACTGCAGTAACTCATGCCATCATAATCTTTAATCTTTAATCAAAAACAAAGTCCCTTGCCCCTCGCAACAACATCTCTTCCTTGATGATGTGTACACAGGCGCAGGGCAATAAAACTGTCTTACAGCCAGACGAGTTTCAATCCCTCTCCTCCAGCAACCTGTCACTCACATGAAACCATCGCATAAATTAGCAAGCGACAGTAAACTAACAATCCAATCCATTCCCAATGGACAAAATCAAGAACCGCTCTACATTTTTCTTTTTGTTTGAAAAGCTGTTTCACTTGGAAAAATGTCACAATACTGAAGAAAAGTCAGTCGCAATTACAGATACAAGGCAACTTTAAAGATAAATTCTAATAAACTAATCAGAGAGATGTTGTGTAATCAAGCCCCTATAATGACCTTTTGAAAGAAGAATAAACAGCTACATGTCTTGTATTGATTTGTTTGTGCATTATTTTACACAGAGGAACTCTTTAAACAGTCATTGTTATGTGTCAAGTGAGAACAGCAATTCATTCATCAAAGCTCAAGTTAAAATAGCTCTAAGATACTAGAGTAGCCTCAGCTGATGAATTTGGTATTAGTGACAGGAGAGACTGTGTGGCTGTGCTGTGGACTAATATGTTTAAACAGCTGCTTTGGCTGTCTCATTTCACTTGTTCCTGAAATGTCTGAATGTTTTTACCAAACCGTGCTTGGAATTCAAAGGTTTGAAAATCACATTTGGCCTGTACAGAATATTTGTGAGGTTCAATTCAGGTGTGGCTAGAAACACAACTGGCTACATTTCAGGGTGGGTTTGCCAAACGTTCTTTCACGGATTCTGCAAACGGCCCCTGTGGGCAGCATGACGACCTGCGTGAATCAGCACCCATTTGAGCATGTTTTGTTTTCCTGGTGATGCGTCTAAAGCACATGCTTGGAAAGGTCATACAGGATAGTGTACAATCTGTAGGATTCTGTAGGAACTAAGCCATCATGAGGCCTGATCCTTATATGGGGAACCAGTTGGCTGTAAACTGAGAGGAAATACAGTGAAATGTCAAGGGGTTGACAAAAATACTGCTCTAAAATAGTTGTAATGGAGGAATAGGTAGGTTATTCGTTTTGCAGACACTGAGGAATACACTGCAGCGATTTGTGTAAGCTTTCTCCATTTCAATCTTAACCCTACCTGGATCAAATCCATAACATATATATAGTCATCCCAGAACCTTAAGGGGACAATTCACCCAAAAATAAAGATTCTTGAAGATTCTAAAAGAAAATGTTTATCTCATATATGTCATTCACAGATTTAAGTATGTCTATGCATTAAACAGATCTGAGAGCTACAGTATAGCAGAGGACAATATTATGTCATACAATATAATATTGTAATAGTGGCTTCATTTCGGTCTGTCTCTCACACAAAACTACAGTATCAGCTTCAGGAGATTATCATATACTTTTATGATACATATTTTGTCCTATTTGGAGCTGAATTGCCTGTCTTCTCTGTATGTGTTTATTGCATAGCAAAGAGCAGCATGAAAGTCCCTTAAAATGTTTCAGTGTTCAGCAGAAAACAGCAAGTCATACATACAAATTTGAATCAACATGAGATTGAAAAAATATACTGTATTTTCATGTTTGGCTGAACAATTGAACAACAATGCTATTTAGAGCCTTAATCTAGTGGTAATTGTGATGTCCCCGTGATTTGTGATATCATTAGCTGTTTTTGTCTTGCATTAGTATGAGAATCTCATTGGAGATACTGTATATGGGTCCTTGTATGTAGGTGTGTGTGGTAGCTGTGCTGAGGTGGGCTGCTCTGAGGGGACAGACTGATCCTCTCTCTGAGTAACAGCAGTGTTAGCTGCAGACGTTGGCTCTAATAAAGGTAATTTAGACCTGCCAACAACCCCCACTGGGTCTCTTCATGCCCCCAGAGTACACACACAACCTCCCCACATAAATCATTCTCCTTCTCTCTGTGCTGGTGTATTTGTGTGTGTTTACTTGTGTGTGTAAAGTTTCTTATGTGTGCTTGTTATCTGGAGCTGTAGGCTTTTGCTGGTATTCCTGAAATGTGCAGATAAAGCTCTCCAGCTCGTTGTAACATTATACAGCTAAAGCGCTCCAACGACATGGAGCGTTAATGAGAGAGAGTATTGAAGAGTTGAGGTGCGAGAGAGTTTCATTAAAGTATTTGAGCAGTAATTGGCTTATAAAATTCCTTAAGCTCATCCTCCAAACTAACTCTATATCTTTCTGTCTGGTCCTCTCTCACTCTTTCTCTCATTAAATTAGATACCCGCTGGGTCAGCCCGTTCACGGAGCAGCCAATGTCCAGCACTCTGACCTTAGCCGAAGCAGGGGGTTACGGGAGAGTGGGCGGTATTGACTTCTCCGGCAGAAAGATGGCCACCCCCTGCTGATCTGATTGAGCTGCTTGCCGACACACTTTTGAGCAGGCTACTCCATTAACTTTCGGCATCGTAAACGAGAAACGAATATGGAAGTGCAAAGTTTTTCACCTCTGTATCGAATTCTTATTGTTAATGAAACAGTTTCTTGATGGTCAGTTGGATTCACTTGTTGCAATATCTGAAACTGAAACTAGTGTGGATGAATAAATAAATCTTAAAAAGAAGACAAATTTATGGGCACGCATGGATCTAAGTGCCGCAGGGCATTCGGGAACAATCATGCATGTGTATGGAACACATCCAGGCTATTAGAACACAAATGCGCCAAGTGCAAAATAAAAAAGCGTCTAGTTCTCTCAGCTGACAAAGAATGTAAATTGGCTGTTAGGTTTTTTCCTCATTTCCTTTCCCTCGGTTGTCTCGCGAGTGCTAAAACAGCTAAAGGTGGGCAAGATCATGGGAGGTGGATCGCTTTGTTGATGAGGCTTGGGAACGGAGCGATGAATGATAAAGCAGGCTTCAGAGAAAGACCAATTCTACATGGGGTGAGTGGAGAGAAAGAGAGAGAAAGAGGGCAATGGAGGGAAGCACAATGCCTGATCAGTTTGGAAGTGGGCCGCTGCTGCCTCAGGTGTATGCAGAATGAATGAAAAAGAGAGGAAGCAGGAAGAATGAGTTTTCACCAGGGCAGGGTTCACATGCAGAGTGGTAAGATTTACAGTTAACTAAATGCAAGGCAACTTATACAAGGCAGGATTGGTGGTTATGTAACCAGTGGGACTTGCAATGCTATCGAGGACCCAGTGACGCTTCATCTTAAAATACAGCTCCATATTTCTCACTGTATGTCATTTATGATCATTAGCAAGAGGATGGGGAAACTGGCTTTCTGTGACTCAACGAGAAACTATTTTCAGAATTAGTGTGAGGAAAAAAAACAGCAAGCAACACCAACAAAACTGAAAAAACAAAACAAAAAAATTAACAGTCGTGAACCGTTGCATTTAACTGCGAGGGAGACACGCCAATGAATAAAAAAGACTTTCTGCAGCAATAAATCAAGGGCAAAACCAAATGTCCTTCCATCCCTCAGGGTGTTGTGAGTAGAGCCGTTGACAGCCTGTCCCCTGAGCATTTCCAAATCACCCACATAAATTACCTCAAACTCTCACCGTCCTTATTTACAATCATCAACCACTTTTTGCAAGGCACCAAAGCTACATTTTTGTATGCTTATTTAAAAAAAAAAATACTTATGTGTATTCAGAAATTTCATCAATGTCAATCAAAACTTGCTTTTTCGAATTCAGGGTGAACAAGGTACAGATTAAAAAAAAAAATGACTCAGACTATTAATTATTCTAAAATAATTTAGTGAAAAACATAAGTGGGAGGACAAAGCAGCTCGCTAAACTGTGAAAATAAGAGTGCACTGTGGAAAGACTGAGTTAATATTTTCTCCAGAGTGTCACTACTCATTCGTGGAGACAGAGTCCGAATGAAAAACTCTGCCTGGCTGTGCCTAAATGTAAAATGCTTTTCAGAGGTGTGAAAAGCTGTGAAGTATTTATGAACAGCTTCTCCATCTTTTAAAACAGGACTGAGGAAATCTTGGCATGCCATGCTTCCTCTGGCTGGTGTTTGGTCCACTGGGGCACCTTTATGAGTTTCTCCAGCTTTTGGCCTCAATGCTAGAAGCAAGGTGGAGAGGCCATCGGCACTCTGTTCAGAAGAGGTAACTTACTCACCATGTGCATCACTTTACTTTAAAAAAGGGAATAGTTGAGGGAGGGTGTATAGATGTCTTGGTTGTGAAGCCATGCTTTGCTCATGAATGCACAAATAATTTAACATGATATTTTTTCTGTTTTGCTTAATAAATAGTCAATTTTACATATTGATTCGGAGATCAGGTCTGTAGTCCAAGAAAAAAAAAAAACATGAAAAAGCTAAAATATCCAAAATATGCTGGAAAACAAAGTATATGCAGGATGTGCACAGTTATTCTAAAGAACAGTGGACAGCTTAACTGCTTAGGATAAAAAAAGGACTTGTGAACAACTATGAAATGAAAACTGCTGGAAAGGCATATGCTGGCATGAAGCCCTTCCATCAGGACTTGTGCTGCATCAGTCTTGCCTCAGAACTATCTTTTCCAGAAGCTCAGGGAGCAGTTAAGTGAGTAAAAAAAATCTGGTCTGAGGCCCATTCAGTTAACCTGTCGTTCTAGTGAGATTTTAGTGGCGGTTAGAGGAGCCTCTCAACATGTTTGAGGTATCTGGGTGAACTTCCATCCAGCCATCCTCAGAGGATGTGGTATTGATCGAGCGTTCATGAAAAATCTCTACATGGCTATGTTACCCCTGTTGAACAAGGACAGAGGGAGAGAAACCTGATTTCCCTGTTCTCTGTCTGTCTTGTTGTGTGGGTGTGGGCTTAGCGGAGATGGCTGAGGTCTGACACACCAGATGGGACTGACAGAGAAAAGGCTCTGGGTTTTCTTAGTAGCTGGAAGAGCTGCTGACGCATAGCGAGCGAGGCATTGTTTGCTGTGTGAAACCAAAGAGGAGGATATGTTCTCCATCTGCAAAGTTGACAGTGTGAGACACCGTGAGACCAAGACGCTGCATACATTGAACTCGTTTTACTCAAAATATAATGCATTCTTGTGCATAATTAAAGACACATCCACCTGCAGAAGAACCATCACGTCATCAGTTTTTACAGAAGTTTACAGTAAAAATTCCACTGTGTTTACTTGATAACTGCATAGATGTGCATCTTGTCATTTAATGCTAGCTTGGTTGTAATGCTTTATGAATCAAATATTACAGTTCTCTCTCTTTTTTAATACATACAACTAGTCAGAGAGGCCATTCATTAGGATACTCTTTAACTGCACTTTTTGCATAGTCTGTTTAATCCAACTAGATAAGAAAAATTACAAGTATTAAATCAATTTAGTGTTGCAGCATAATATTTTCTCATTTATTGATTGATTTGTTTAGCCTTCACTATTCAGATGTTGAAGTGGCCTAGCAGCAGTTTTAAGAAGACTCATAAATTCAGCAATATGTACTGCATATTGGTAGGAACCCAGCAAACAGGGAATGTTCTCAAAACATCATCTAACGTTCTGGCCCTGTTCTCTCAAAGTTATGAACAAATGTCCTTCTAATAACGCAAATAGAACATTAGCCCTGTTTCTCTGATGTTCTAACATCTGGTCTTTAATAATGTTCTCAAAACGTTAGCACAAATACATTAATAATACATCATTCTGGAAATTTTTTTTCTGAAACATTTTAGTTGGACATGTTTAGGGAACAGTAACATTCGCATAATGTTTGCAAAATGATAAAACTGAATTCCCTAACCCTTCACATAACTAAGGGAAAACAAAAGGTTTTTATATTATTTTTTTAAAATCTGGATTAGGGATGTAACGGTATGAAAATTTCATATCATGATTATAGTGACCAAAGTTATCACGGTTATCAATATTAGAGCAAATTTGACACATTTTCCCCTTTTGCAGCGACTTTCTTCTTGCAAGATCAGCAGACAGGGTGACCGTCCTCGATTAAATTGTCTTCAGGACTCTTGTAAAAGCCAAAATACGACAAGACCACCGATTTGGTCCTCTTAGATGGCTGAAAAATCTCCCGAGCGCTGTCACTGCCTTCCGCCATTTCGTCTCGTGCAAAAAAACAACAACAACATTGCGTGCTGCTTCTGCGTCAGACTGATGCTGGCTGGACAGGATTTACCGCGAGTTTTCAAAATCGCAATAATCAAACACGGTTTTGATGATAATTAAATTTTAAACGATAATACTAACCGTCAGGGCATTTTATCATGATTTATCGTAAAACCGGTAATCGTTACATCCCTAATCTGGATGTTTTGAAAGTTCAGAAAACATTTAGAAACAATGTTTTAGTTACTTAATATGAATGGACAAAGCGTTCTTATAATATAATTTTTGTTAGCTGGGAATAATCCAGTTGCACTAAAAGCAGAAAGAAAAGGGATGATCAACAACAAAGCATATAATATCTCAGTTAAATATGTTTTAGAAATATCAGGCACAAAATGTGGATAAGGTTATGCTCCAAAACTCAAAGTGGTGTAAGGCCAGTAATGCAACTTATTTTGTCACTGGCACCGCTGTCAGGAAACTGCTGTGATGTGTGATTCTAGGGCTCTGCAGGTGGACAATATTCAAGTACATTGCCTTGTAAGAAAATATAATTTTAGTATTCTCCTGTGGAAAATCTGGCCTATGTTTAAAAATAGGCTTGTTTTTAAAATAACAGTTAATTCCTCAGATTTAGGTAGTGATGGTTAAGGATTGTCAAACTCTTTAAGTAGGTCTAACTTATTATTAACCTAAACTTTATTAATTCTGTGCAGTAATTTGGGAGGAACAGAAGTCATTTAGTAAATGAAAACTCATTTGGTAAATCTATCGGCAAGCCCATTTGTGGAAACATCTTGAACAGGAAGAAAAAGTGCAGTAACAATGTTCCATTGTGTATTCCCATAACATCAGTCATTTGAAATTCAGAGGGATAATGAGGTCTGATAATGAAAGCTGTGACGGGACAAGGAACAGCCACAGATAAAAGAAAGTGAGAAGAAATCTGTTTTCGGGCTTGTTAATGTTTGGCCCCTACAGGGCACTGTCATGATTAGCCCTCCATATATTTCCATAATTCCTGTGATGCTCTTAAATGTCCTGCTGTGTGCATCTTCAGGAATCTTAAAATGCAGTAATGATCAGAGCTGCTGTGGGTCTGGCCAGTGACACCCCGCTGGTTGTAAGCAAGACACGGTACAAACGCTATCTTCATAATGACGCTGATAATAACTAACAACTTTCTATTATGATAGGACTTTAAAAACAACAATTCAAAAAGTCACATGATGCATTTCTTCCCACAAACTTTTTACTTTGCATGAACAGGCCAAATAAGCTGATATTATTTCATAAGGCCAGTGCACATCTAAGACGACGAAGATACAGAATAAAAGAGATGGCCATTATGGACCAATTATTTTGTGACGCTGGATGAAAACTCTGTAATCTTGTTTCTTTCAGTCTCTCTAGATGGTTGTGATCTCTGCTCTATTAGCAGCTGTATTGACAAAAGCAGCAGACCTGGCTGTGGAGTGTCAGTAAATAGCTCTCTGGAAGCTGCTGAACTGTCTCGAATACAGTGCAATAATTAACTCCGAAATGGATTTGGCTTTCTATCTAAAGAGAAAAAATAGCTTTTGTTATTCAGCCACTCTGCTTGCTGATCACACAGAGAATCCAACTGCTTTCTTTAAACCTGTTGAACACAGCTCTAACACTGAGAAGGCTTTAATACTGTACATCTTGTCAATCCCAGCAGTGAAAAATTGAACTACAAAATGACTTCTCTCAACGTGACACAAAAGCGGACAATAATGAAAGGCCACTGACTGAACAAATGCATTCCTATTTGGATATAAAAGGGACTCACTGATGCTGTCCTCTCATCCCTTTATGACTTTATGATAAAAGAGGGCCGCTGGATCGCTACAGCACTGAATAGGTTTGGAGCAATATTGCACTGAGAAAGGAAAAGGAGGGCACTTCATTTCCTCTTATTGACTTTGGAGGCCAGTCTTGACGTCATCAATACAAAGAATTGTATTGAATTGTGCCTGTCTTGTGCAGTTGATTGGATCACATGGCACATTCTACAAATATCATTCATTAGGTGTTCTGTTACTTTATTTTTGTGAAACCAATGTACTTTGGTCTACAATGTTATCATGAACTAACAAGGAACATGTGTATTTTTATTAACTAACATTAACAAAGATTAATAAAGTCTGTAACAAATGTAATGTTAATTGTTAGTTAATGTAAGTTAACTAACATTAATAGGTTTTGTAAAGTGTTTTTTGTAAAACTATTGTAAAGTGTTACCAATATCATATAATGCAGTAATGATGAGCATGCACTATATTAAATGTATGCATTTATTTGATGTAATTATTTATTTTTTCAATTAAAATTAATATATAAATGTAAATCAGCACAGCATATACAATGATATTTACCTATATATTTTAGATCTTAATTTTTATGTTACAACAGTACTTATAATGCAGAATTTAAATAATTATTTACATTATAATGATAAGAATGGCGTGTTTTGAGTTACAGAGGGGTTTCAGAGGGATTATAATAATTCTAATAACAAGCTTAATTTTCTTTATGCAAAAAGTTCTTTTTTTTCTTTTGATTTTGGAGTGAAATATGACATGTTTTGGAGATTTTTGTCAAATTCAACCACATATAACAGTCTGAAGTGGATGAATGACATTTGAAGATTAAGCACATCTTTTTCCTTAAGCTTACAGAAGAACAAAAATGTCAGTTCTATTTTGGAATATATCCGTGAGAACCACCATATAACAGAAAGCCTGTTATACCTCTCTCTCTCCTCCCTTTCTCTCTGTATGTGCTTCCCTTCTCTCTTCAGTAACAGAACCATTACAAAAATGGCCAGGAGTAAAGAACACTCATATTGTAGCAGAAGATTGACTGAAGAAAAATAAACAGATGCCCAATGCCTGCTGTATCATTGTCTCTCCCATGCGGTTCAACAGAACCATCGTGCCTTTGAGACAAACCAGCCCACTTCACAGTGCAAAACAGCATCTCTACAGGCCATTCACAAATCCTCTCATCAACGTGACATTTGTATGGAATGAGGAAACAACTGGCTCCATTCAGAGAGGAAGCTTAAACAAGGCTGTCTACATTTGGCACACAGTATGTGATAAATACTGAAAGAAAGCGAACTTAAAACCATGACGATGCAACAGGAAAATAAATGTGTGTCTGTCGATCTGGCCGTTACTCTTCTGCTACTATGGCAACAAAGGCTACATGGACCACTGTGCAGGTGACTGAGTAATAGACAAAAATTTGCAGTGGTTTCCATGGCAATGTAATTGACAAAGCAGTTGATTTTTAAATAGTACTTCACATCCATAACAACATTTTGCAGGCTTGCTAGGGGTAACCTGAATGAAATTATAGCTACGTAAACTTACTTAAAAATCAAGTGGTAGTAAAAATTCTGAATATATAAGGCAAAGTGGTTTGGGGGACATGATGCCCTCCCTTTATTCAGGAGCTGCAAAGTAGGGATGTGCAAAAGTACATGTATTTTGGGTTGCCCAAATTACTAGTCAGTCTTAAGGAAGCAATAAATCATTACTTAATAATACAATAATATTATATGCAAATATAATAAAAATAAATATAATTAAATTAATTGAGACATACATTTAGATCAATTGTTATTTATTTTAAAATAATTTATTAATAATTTTAAAAACATTATATATTATAAATAGTATATATTATAAATAAAATTATTCAATCACAGTTCAATAATTCCAGGTTTCAGGGTTGTCTTGGCGTTCAGGATGCAGAGTGTTAAAGTAATTAAAACAGAAAGCAGAGGTTCCAAGACTATTTTTATCTTAAAGGGATAGTCCACCACAAAATGAAAATTTTGTCATTAATCACTTACCCCCATGTCGTTCCAAACCCGTAAAAGCTTCGTTCATCATCGGAACACAATTTAAGATATTTTGGATGAAAACCGGGAGGCTTGTGACTGTCCCATTGACGATCC
>NW_015627959.1:625109-646512 GCF_001515625.1 Sinocyclocheilus rhinocerous
GTTTTGGTGATTTCAAATGTCAACATTGGCTACCAGAAATCGCTTACCCCACCTTTAATCACTTACCCCCATGTCGTTCCAAACCCGTAAAAGCTTCGTTCGTCTTTGGAACACAATTTAAGATATTTTGGATGAAAACCGGGAGGCTTGTGACTGTCACATTGACTGCCAAGTAAATAACACTGTCAAGGTCCAGAAAAGTATGAAAAGCATCGTCAGAATAGTCCATCTGCCATCAGTGGTTCAATCTGAATTTTATGAAGCGACGAGAATACTTTTTGTACGCGAAGAAAACAAAAATAACAACTTTATTCAACAATTTGTCTCCTCTGTGTCTCTCCGCATCACCGTAGCGCCATTTTGGAGAATATCCACTGAACGCAAGCAGCGTACGCTCTTCTGTGTCAGCCGCGCCACACGGATGCGCTGTTTCAAATCAAAACGTAAATACACGTAGAAAACGTATCCTTGTGTCGCGTCTGACACAGAAGAGCACGCGCTGCTTAAGTGATTAATGACAACATTTTCATTTTGGGGTGGAGTATCCCTTTAACACAACAAGTGGTGGTGTTTGAAAGGGGGTGAATTTAAATATAATTTTCAGAGAGGTTTTTGTCTAAAAGTTAAATTAAACTCAGAATACTAATAAAAAAAACAGAAATAAAGAAATATATAAAACTAGTTGACTTCATTAATCAACCATCTATGTATACTTTAAAGCATCAGGGTTTCACCTACCAATGCAGTAACAGAGCAGTACAGAGAGCAGTATGGAGACAGCCATGGCACTGAGGGCCGTGCACCTCCATGAGCAGTACTTAGAGGATTTCTTGAACTTGAAAGCGCTGCGGGAGAGTGTGTTGCGGGGCAGGGGCCGTGTGGGGGGCGAGTAGACTGCCCCCGTGGCCATGGTGTAGCCTGGCGTGGCCGTGCTGAACAGAGGAGTGGTGCCGGTGCCTGTCTTAAAGAGAAAGTGCCTGAGAGAGACAAATAAAGAGAGACAGAAAGAGAAAAACATTTTACTCTCGTTTTAAAAGATTCATTTTGCATTGAACCACTTTAGGCAATAAAGATTAATGCCAAGAACTTGTAAGATCTGATACAGTTCATAAAATCAGAAACAGTTTTATTATTTTTAAAGCATTTAACAATCGCATCTATAACTATTCATGGAAAGCTTGGTATATTAACTCTAAATGAGTTTAAATTAATAGATGCAGCAGCACAGATTGTTCACAGAGCGGGGCTCAGTACAGGAAGTGAAGCGTACAGCCCTCCTAAACTGCCTTGCTCCTGTACGTCTCCCCCTAAGCTAGTGTCACCCTCTCCTGCTGATTGGCACTTAAAGTATGATTGGCTAACAGAAGCCCTTGGCATGTGGTAATTGTGCTGGGCAGATATTACCAGCACATTTATTAAGCCGGCCCTTTCTGTTTGCTTGAACACCACAGTGAAAATCTAGCCCTCTTCACTTTTCAACCTTTACCGAACACATCTCAATCAAAGACCTTGTGTTTGACTTCCCTTAAGCCTGCTGTGTTTCTTTACCCAAATGAAAGTGGAGAAATGGGAAACGTTGGGTGCATGTGAGTGTGAGTGGCACTTTCCACTATAAATCTGGAATCATTTGATTGGACTTGAGAGGTGGAGAAAAAGCTTTTTCTAATTAAAAATCACCAACGGTACTGTTTCCTCAGCAGAAGAGGAAAAAAAAAAACTAACTTCATTATTTTTTGCATTTAAGATCACATTATCCCAGGTGTAGGACTGTAGACATATGGGAAACCAGGACTATAAATATAAGGTTTTGAAACAAGTCCAAATACATAAATAAATGTGCATTTTGTTTGTGCAGTTGTTTTGTATGCTGGTTTCAAATTCATAGATCACTTAAATTCTAGAATATTCTCCTATGCAATTTTAAATATATATATCAAATGAAATTTTAAATATATATATCAAAGTTATATAGAATTATTAAGTCAATACATATTACATATAATAAATAAATCATCTAAGACAGTCATACAATGAGATAATCAAAGTTATATAGAATTATTAAGTCAATACATATTACATATAATAAATAAATCATCTAAGACAGTCATACAATGAGATAATCAAAGTTATATAGAATTATTAAGTCAATACATATTACATATAATAAATAAATAATCTAAGACAGTCATACAATGAGATTTTAACCAAAACACTAAACACTGGAAATAGATAAAAAAATTTAATTGTCAATAACTGATCACCCCCCCCCCATGAATTGGGTTTCATTTTAGTTTTACTGTTTAAATTTAGCTCAAAACACCTAATAATGGCCAACTGCCAACTTTCCTCATTTAATGACATTTTATTTTTCTGGGGAAATAACAGTAGTAATGTTTAATAGCTTTTTTTTTTTCCGTAGTCAAAACGTATGATAGATATGCGTCTATAAAGAATTGACTGTCAAAAACAAACCTGAGAAATATTTACCGTAGTTAAAAAAAGTGAGAAAACTATCCCCAGTCTATATTAAATGCCTAGACATAACACTCTTCCACCACATGAAATCCCCTCCGTTTGTTAAACAAAACAACTCACAAGCTTGCAGAGCTAAGCAATTCTCTAAAACTGCATGGTTGTCTGTTCGATTGCATTCTTTATGTTGACAGAATGACCCATGAAGACTGAACAATGGAACAAACAGATGATTCGAGCTGCGATATCAAATAACACTGAGCACTAAATCCAATTAGCGAGACAATTCGACAATGTCTCTGCATTCTAATGCAGCGACAGAGAGAGATAGAGACAGAGAGAGCGAAACTGTGCTCTTGTTTTAGTGCAGTAAACAGTTGCTGCCAACTCACTTTTACTCTAACATTATCAATCAACCCAATCAAAGCCAAGATGCTGTGCAAGGGAGTCAGGATTTAATCCAGTAATGCAGGAATATCAATTAAAGAATTAGTCAAATTAAAATATTAAAGGCTGTGATTTATGCAAGTGGCAAATCGATTAGCATATTAGTGGATTTTTATTGCAACTTAACTTAGAGCAATTATTCCTAAGCAAGTACCAGTGTCAGAAGCGGCTGCCAATCAAGTGCCTCTTGATAATTTGCATCCATTGGCTAACCGAACAAGGGAAGAGATATACATTAAGAGGTTTGGCCAGTGCATGACTGCTTTGTCTAAATTCGGTTGGCTTAATATGGGACTCTGGCCATTTGGTTGGCTGAGCACTGGCCTTCTGTTTGGGGGTGTCTGGGTTGGGGTGGGGGGTCTGGAGATTTAGCACTTTTTGTTGACTCAGTGTTGGGCTTGGCATCAGCAGCTGGCACCAAGAGAAGACTCAGGAGCACATACCCGTCCCCATAGCCGCCCTCGTGGCACACGGGAGGGAACACATCCATCTCTATTAAGTTGTCATGCCCGTTTTCAAGAACTGCTTGCTTTGCTAATTTTCTACATGAGAAAGACAAACAATTAGAATAAAGGTCATCAGTGCTTTCTGGTGATGAGACAGTCAAGGTATTTCTAATTATGAGTTTGGCAGCAAATCCAGAGAGAAAGAGCTTCCCAGATGGCAGACAGTCATAGCTGAATGTACATCGAATGAAAGACAGACCCACACACATGAGAAGACTCATAAAACAAGTATACTGCAGTTTTATGTTCAATGTATCAATCCGTTTTTCTCTAAATGGAAGCACTAACATGCTCTGATATGGAGGAATATTTATTACGGTGAATAGAGCCACAGAATTACTCAAGCACATTCAATGACTGTAAAGTGTTATTGGTAGGTTCTCTACATCCTCTATGAGCTAAGTGTGAGAATATATTAATTACTATACTTCCTCTACGGTGAATAGCATCCTCTGAGCGAGGTATGGGAATCTCTAGAGATGCACATAATCTGAAGCAGTGGTTTTCAATTGGTTGGTCATGACCCTGAAATGATAGGGCTCAAGGCAGCAGGAAAAATACAATGCTAAAGGTCAAAAATAAAATGCAACTAACCATGTAATTGTGTATTGTTAGGATATAAAAAAGGCTCATCAACTTTTATGAGGGAGAAAACAATTCCCATATCTTTTGTTGTTGACATCGAAGGCCGTGTGTGCAACATATTCAACTGTATTTTAATGAAAATGTATCTGTGACTTGTTAGAAGCAAGTCAAACTAGGCAGATGCCAACATGGAGAGGTTTTGTGACAAGCCCTCATCCTCAAAAACCTCCAAAGGTAAAGGTAAAGGAAAATATTATCCAGAATACATTAAATACTGGTTCACTTTGGTTTGTGCTGACCACAATGTGTTTATGCAGTGAGTTACTAGCTGCTGAGACACATAAATGAGCAATAAACAAAATAATATATTTTTCAGTGTTTGAAGGATGTTTTTGCTTATTTATACATGCTAAACTATTTTAGCATTGTGCCAGTCAAAGTCCAAAAAGTGAAACCATATGAGAAACACTAATCTAAAACCATGGGGCAATGTGGAGTTCTTCATTCCTCTCCACAAATTTTCTTGCAGGTTGAAAACTGATGCATGAATTCCAAGAGTAATTCAGTACGACTTTGCACATGACCTCTTGGTGTTCCCACATAACACCACCATGACCTTCGCTCTAACCAACTCACCTTGCTGACCTCATAGCAGGAGTTCAATTCTTTACTTAAAGTTTTTACAACAAGTGACTTGCTGACATGTAACTCAATAACACGACTTGACCATATGTTCCTAGGTCTTGAATTATACTTTTTGAATTACGCTTTTATACAAACCACACAACAGCTTTTAAAATTATTTATATGCAGTTTCAAATTCATTTTTGCCCTACCTTTCAAGACGAGATAAAGACAAACTCTGGGAAATTTAACATCGGAAAGACCAATTTAAGTCACTTTGTCATGAAAATTATAAATATTAATTACATATTATTATGACTGCTGACACTTTCAATTCACTCTATCCTCACAGTTCACATGGCGTATATAGTCATATAACATTGGGTTTCATCGCAGTTAAAAGGATCATAGCAATAAGAATAAATGTGGCGCGGGCTTGAAAATAGTTTTGAATTACTCTGAATGCCGAGATTAGACTATTAGTAAAATGTTAATACAAAGTACATACAACACCCACTTAACAAGAGATAATAGAAGACGTGATGGAAACCAGAGATAAAATCTCCAGCTGTAGCATCTGTGGACTGACTGGGGCATCTGGTGTTTGGGTAAGACAGGATAACGTTCCTTTGACACAGAAGACAGCGAACAGGGATTTCGGAGCATGAGGGACGAGATAACCATTGTTAATTGATTACAGCAGGCATGACATCAGGCTGGAAATTGCTATGCTAATCCATGTATCTCCATTCGCGTTTGTCATCCTCTGACAAATGCCTTCACAGAAGATTTAGGAAGAGGGAACGTGTAAAAGAACTGGAAAATAACTTGACAATGCCTATATACAGTGGCGTAATCGAAGATAGTCTACTTAAAAAGAATATAAATTCTGAAATTTTCAGACATGGAATTACTATTTGACACAGTGAAATGTTTAGATGAACTGCTGAAGGTGGAAACAAAATTTCTACTCTTCTGACAAAGGACCTATGACCTTCAGAATAAATACACACATTTCTTTTACATCAGTTTTACGCTTCATTCATGCTAACCAACAGCCCTGTGCTTCACACTTTCGAAAAAACTATATAGTCAATCTACAGTACATATATCGACAATGATAAACAATCTCTCTCATAATGACCTATAGAAAAAAAAGGCCCGAATTATGTTAAAATTCATGTTTCCACTTCACATCACAGTATGGCGGCAGAAAGAAATAGAACAAATGTAAAAAACAAAAACAAAAAAGAAACAAAAGCAAAACAAACAAACAAAAATAATCATACATCTATGTGAAGGAAAATCCAAATATGGGCTATTGTTATTCTCAAGGAGCCCATTTTTTCCAATGCTGCCTCCAGTGTATTCTTCTGCAGTGCTACTGTGAACATTTGCTAGTTATAAAAGTGACAAAGGACAAAGTGACAGTACTGAATGATCCTAAGCACTTAAGCCTGTACTGAGAGGCATCTCACAGTTGCTGTGTGTTTTGTCTATGTGGATTGACCCTGACTGTTCCCTGTTCCTAAACTGGTGGTGGAGATCATAGATAAAATAACCAAACATCTAAAGGCTCTTGACAACTGGCTGGGCTTGGCAGGATGGTGTGTGATTGTACTCTGAACACAATCTGCTATGAGTCATCAGGCTTTCACACTTTTTTTTTTGTTTTAATTACAGTAACACCTATTGATGTTATATTGATGGATGATGCTTTACTTTAACGACAATTTGATGTCTGGTTTTGTTTTGAAGCAATAAATCACTACTCTTTAAAACCACTTACCAAAAACAAAGACAACAAACAAAGTAAAGAATCAGTAAATGTTCAATGGGCACACTCTCAGTTTACTGTCTACAGGAAATGAGCTTTTGTAATCAAACGCAATGCGCACTTCCTTCTCTCTTGTGATGGTGAAAGTCGTGAGGTCTATCTTTAGCTGTCTAACCTCTGAGGCGTGACATGGGAGCTGACCTATGAGTCAAAAGTGCTTTGAGATTCACATGAGGGACTCCTGTGTGGGGCTGATGTGCACTTTGCTGGTCATCTCCACTCTGAGAACAGCTTGAAAATAAAGCTGTTTTGATATGTGCAAAAATAAAATAATGTCCAGAGCAGAGTATGGTGCAAGATGCTTTGTTTTGCCTAGAGCAAGGAGCGAGGTTTTGGAATGTCAAGAGCTTCCGTGTTCTCTTTCATTTCAAGATAAATACATTACCACTCCATCACGAGCAGAACATGTATGTTAACAGCTTATGAAGCAAGAATTTACCACACATTAAACAGTGTTCACAGACTATCAACAGTAAGATGAAAGATAAATATAACGCTAAAACAATGAAACAGAGTAATGGGACATGAAGTTGCTGTCACTCCACTCAACCACTCCAGAAGTAGATTCTCCATTCGCCTGGTTCGCATTTACATTTGAAATACCCAGACTCTAAATGTGGAAGACATCTTTGTGTGGAGATCTTGAGTTATTTTAATCAGTTAAGGACCGGCAGGTGTCTCAAGAGGCTTCTCATGTTTCTCTATTCCCACTTTAATAGTATCATCAAATAATGATGAGAGTAAAGACAGTAGAGTGAGGTAATTGACTGTACGAAAGCAGGAGTCAGGATCTCAGGACTCAATTGTCTGTTTAGCGCAAATTGTTCACAAATTACAAGAACGTGGAAACATATGCTCAGACGTGATCTGTATTTCAAGGTTCATGACAATGTCAATAATGGCTTAAAGGTACAGTCAGTAATTGCTGAAATAATGCCACCTGAGCCCCGGGAACCAATCGTTCATGCTTGTAAACACAGGAAAGCAGTCTTCATTGAAGCATATTGGAAGTGCGTCGTTGGAGCAATTTACTATACCTAACAGCCTGTGTGTTGAACAAATTCTGAATTGTTCCTCTAATGAAATGTATGTAAAACAGCCACTAAATAACGTCAAATGATAACTTATCCCAGTGCAAGTAAATTAGCAGGACGTGTTTAAGGACTGGATTGTGCAATTTTCTCCAAAGGCTAATGCAGTCTACTGATTTTTATGTAATTTTTTTTTCATTTCTTCAGCCAGCATCTTCTGCCTCAAACAAATCAATGGACTTGTTCAGGAACACATGTTGTGAAGCGTTTGCATTTCCACTCTCTGCCAGTACGTTTTCGTCCATTTACTGGTGCTGTAATGTTTTTCATTATTTTCATCTAAACTTCACTGTTGTGCCTGTCAGGGAGCTGGATGCTTTGTTTATTTTAACTCTAAAAGTCAGTCTGTGTCATGTAAACAGTTGTTAAGTAAGCTCCATGTCTAACTTGGAACACGGCACCTTTTGAACCAATGCTGCCACGCAGACATGCAACAATGTGTGCTTTCGAGCGTAACTGAACGAGTGTGTTTTCAGAGTGTTTATCTGAAAAGATGCAGCACTATAGTAGGATTTACAAGCATCTGTGAGTGATAGAGACCCTACTGACTGTGTGTGGTCCAGTGTGGTCTTCCTCAGTTTGATCTCAGGACATAAACAGAAATTTTAGCTCTCTTGCTAACATCTACAGAAATCTACATAATGCTTTGTCAATATGAGTGGACGACTGCCAAATTCATTTTGAGGATATGGTGTGACCACTGAGACAGAGAGAGAAGAACAAATACAAATAACAGTGTGTAAGTTGGAAAAGAGACAGAAAGCAAAACAATGGGGGTGAACAACAATGGACTAAAGAGCAAAAATCGTGCTGTGGTTGACACGACAAAAAGTTAAAGAGCAAGACGGCCACATAGTAACAAAAAAGTGAGTGGTGAGGAAAACAGAGAAACAGAGGGAAAGAACATAAAGGAAGTGCAGCTGTTGGATATTCCTGTTTTGGGACCACTGTGTCCATGTGAAGGGCCATGAAGTGAACTCGAGGGTGGCGGTGCTGAGGCAGGTGTGTTATTGCTGGATCTTGTAACACTGTGTTTGCACTGGCGCTGGTGCTCATAAAATATAAACTCAAAATCAAGCCACTCATTGGTACTCGCATTCCTGTAGACCTTAGTCAGGGTACGTGTCATTTTTAATTTAATGCTACTGAATACAAGGCTGTGAGGGAGATGTACAGTCTGTTAAATATCTAAATTTTACAAACAATTTTTGTCCACGGTTGTCCCAATACCAATATTCTAGTAGTCTACACCGATAGAAGTGAAATTTCACAATTCTCAATATCAATTTTAATACCACAGCAAAACCTATTAACATTATTAATTAAATAAATGCTATTAAATTTAAATATCAAATATAACCATTTCTCAATAAATGAACATAAAACACATTTTCCAAGTAATTAATTAAACAAATATTATAAGAATCATAAATATAACAAATATAATAAAATAAATAAATAGTACTTGTTAGAAGATTAATATTAATAGCATTATTTGAATAATATTTTCAGCAAGAGGATGCCTATAAGAACACATTAAGGTCTAATGCATAGATCCAATATTTTGCTTTTTTATATTATTTTAGGACAAACGGACTGTATTTACATCAATACTTTTTCAAAATGCACATTTTCATTGAGAAGTGAATTTGACCATTAATGCATGAAGCCGTATTAGGCACTGTCTGTACTGCAGTATTCCTGTAGAAAGGTACTGTTTTACTGTACATTTACATTTACTGTTACATTTACATTTATTTCAGTATGAACTTGGAACCATTTACATCCCGAGCATTTTCAGAAAGACAATTTTCAATGTGTTGTTGGCTTGATACCATTAGCCGCTGAACGGATTGTACATATATCCCTCAAAGCCTCACTCTCATTTACATCAAATTTAATATTCTGTCTATCCGGACTAAGGTCTATGGCTTTCAGGCTGTGGAGGGGAAGTGAGGCTGTGTCTCTTTCTCTTGACTGCCTTTTATCAAGTATTTTTAAAGAACGGCAGTGAGACATTTAGCACAATGACAGCATCACTTACCAAGTGCTTCAAGAAAGTTGAACGTTTCTCTCTCTGCACTCACCCCCACTTTGTCTGTCTTTGTGCTTATATCACGCAGGATGAATGAAAGGAGTGCTAGATGGTAACATCGTTTAATGGGGGAGGCTTAGTTATTATATATACAGTGTCTCTAGAAAGAGTAGATCAAAAACAGAGAGAGGCCATTATGGCGCTAACGTGCAAACCCTCGAAACAAAGCGTTCCCTTCTGCTAGTGTTTAAAGACCCTTCAGTGTATCCTCCGAGCTTACACCCTCACTGATTTATGGGGGAAACACAACCAAGCCGTATCCTCCCCTAAGCTTGGCGAGGCCTCAGTCACTCACATTCTGGGATGTTAGCAAGCAGAGTCAGCAGAAGCACTTTTTTGACGCTGCCATATTATAAACCGCTTTATGAGACTGATGATAAACAGAAATTTAATTTTGACTGATGCTGGTCAAATATTCCTCTATGTGTGATGAATGTAAATTATACTTTGAGGCTTGTTATGTCTATGCTATGATGTCTACTAGTTAACTGGATAGTGGCTGCATTATAAATAAAAGCCCTGCAGTCACACTGCTTTGAGACAGATATAAAGGTCACGTGTCCTGCTGTGTGAGTAATGTCAAATAAAGGACCTTTCCATAACACAGGTCACACTTTGGGATGCAACTGTGCTGGTGTGTGCGATTGCGTAACTGACCTACTCTCCAGCGGCACATTGCTGCCCAGGACCCAGCTGTCCTGCAGCGGCACTGACTCAGGTGTGGTTTGCAGTTCGGCGGGGAGGGCGGCCGGAGGGGCCGGGCTCACGTTCCTGCGGCTGCTCACAGAGTTGTGGTTCAGCGCCGTCACCGACGGCTGCTGCTTGTGCGGGGGCGGCACCGGTGGCAGCGTGGACTGGCCCTGCTGGTGCTGATTGGACGGTTGCTCTGTGGGAAGAATCAAATGGAACTGGGTTAACCAATGGCAAATCGGTGTAGTAATGCTGTGCAGATGTAAGCAGTTGTCCTTGATAATTAATCGTGGCAGTTAGGCAAATGTGTCTGGATGAATGTGCTTTTGCCAAAGAACATCTGGAAAATATTACAGTAGGGTGATGATGACTTTAACTATTTAGGACCCTCCCCCACCAGCTGTCGAACTGATGACAACGACACATATGCACGCACCCGTACACATATAAGCATATGATTGAGACGACTGAACATCCTCTTTCACGTGTGCCGGGGACCCTGGCGGCACTTATCTGTCAAAATTGCAGTAAATCCAGCCTTGGGTTTGTTTGGGAGTGCACAATGTTAACGAGAAGTGTACAGGGCAGCAGTGTTTGGGTAGTGGAGCTTCATTGCCTGAGCTTAAAGTACAGTCACATTATAGATATTTCAATGAAATTTCATGGGTAAGAAAGTTCATTGTCTATTGTCAATAACAGGAAGCACAGCTCACACAGAATTCAAACCAAACAGCTTTACCAATTTGAACGTAAGTGAATCTGCGTGGGGAACGGATTTCTACTGCGATGACTTGATTTTGCTAGTTCAAAATCCCTAGAAAAACCTCTTCAACCTTAAATCTAGTTGCAACCGTTTATTTGTACTATTTTTACCATACAGGAAGTGGCCTAGACAAAGCTAGTGACACAATGTACATTTACTCCTTATTTCCCCTTTTTCTTGGCATCTTTCTGTCATTGTCTTGTTTCCTCCTCTCTCCTAAAGGCTTCATGCAGTGAATGAGACTTGCTGGGTCTCATTGCCAGAGGCACATAATCAGAGCCTTAAAAGCACCTTTGCAAGCTCCTTAACACACAAATTGGTCGTAGCGCAGACGTGAGAAAAAGGGGAGATTTTAAGGACTGATTAAGCTGTGTACTTAGCATTAACCTACAACTAGCTACGTCGATTTCAAGTCAGGGATCTTAAGTGGCATTTGTCACACTGCAAGGGATCACGTCCTTCTTTAAACCTCTGGTGAGTCAAATCTAGAATGAGAAATTGAAAGGCAGTGCAAGAGATTACGTGCTGTAACTTGAGGCCAAAAAAAATCCTTTTTTCCTTGAACACAGATAAGATGAAACACAATGATATGTATGCGAAGCAGCCTTTCCAGAAAGACAAAATCATTGCTCAACTTACTGCTCTCTGCTGTGTTACTCATATGGCTGTCTTTGATGGTAGTTTGATACAGCAAGGTTGCTATAAGAGCTAAGCAGAATGACAAATAGCGAGCAAGTGAGTGTGCACTGCGGTTGAGAAGCTTCTGGCAGATTTGGACTGCAGCAGAATAATTCTCTTCTGGCGAGACAGGGCCATTTTGTGCCGTCTTTGACCTTTTCTAGAGCTGCTTGTATGTGTCTGTTTCATTCACTCTCATCTCCTGTTCCTCTCTTTGAAACATCTACAGGCTTGAAGACACTCATGCTAGCAGATTATAATACAGTAGTTTATAAGAATGGCTTTTGACAAGTGCTCTAGACTTATTATCTGCTTGCACCTTCAAGAAGAACCCAATTGTTGCCATTGTGTTGTGTTAACCTCCATGTGTAATCTGTAATCTTACCCAAAACTGTGTGTATGCATGTGGGTGTGTGATTAAAAAAACATTCTTTAAAAAAATATTTAAAGGATTATACATTTTACATTAGTACTGGGAAAAATTATGTTAACACTGTTAACATGGTATTTTCCAAATAATATTTTCATAGCTTATTTTGCATTTATTACCTTTATAACGCCTTTATTTAGCATTTTATTTACTTTTTCATTTTGTTTTAAAATATTCTTAATATTTTTTTCTCACATAGTAAAAAAGTAACATGTAAAATATACAACAAAATTGACAGAAGTTTGAAAACTCCCTGCTGTAGATTGTTCAACGTTGCCAAGCAACATTGGAACTTACCACATTATTATACATTTCAACAGATGTGCGGTCACAGGTGTGCAAGTATGCATACATTTTACTATGGTTTCATGAAAAGATTCAGAGGTTGAAATTCCTGCAAAAATAAGACTATTGTGATGTATACTGTTAGCGTGATGTATACGATTTTTGTCAAACAGCCCACCCCTAATGATGATGTGATTCTAGCCCGGCGGTTCAGGTGTGTGTGACTGATCATGAATCAAAGAGCTCAACAGAGGATGCTCTGACCACCCCCGCAGTATACTGGGATACAGTGTGCTCTCTTCAAGTAAAAATGTGATGTGCTGAGAGAATGCAGGAGAGTAAGAAAGGTTTGCTGAGAGGCTGAAAGAAGAAGACAGGTGTGGTGTGGATTGCTTAAGGCAACACACAGGTACATGAGTGCAAATCTGTTGGGAATCACAACACATCTAGCTTCAAGCTTTTGTCTGAGGTCTGTACACATGCTCTGTATCTCCCCTAAATGTCATCCACACAACCTCCCCATCCCCCCAAAAAAGGATTGATCTATTCTTTGACCAAAACAAAACAAGTACCTGAAACCCAGAGGTGGTGAAAGTGCACAGACAGCTTTCAGATTGGATTCTCATAATGTCCTCGGGGGAGTGCTTGCATACATTTCCGTAGTCTAGGTGTACACGTTCCATTGGGTCCTATCTACTTTGCAGCTGCCGGCTTCAAAGAGCACAACAACAAAATCAAAAACAATGGAGGGAGAGGAAAGAGTGAATGCTGAGCCTGTTAAAATTCAATTTTCTAGCCTCCTTTGCAACCGATGGCGCATGGTACCATTCACTCCCATGATAATCAGACTGTCAGGCATACAATTGTTGTGGGAAAGGCACTGTTCTGGACTCTGGATCGCTATTGGCCCCAAAAGTAAACACAACTCTATATGCTTCATGTGTCATTAGGCCTGGGGAAGATACACTTTCAAATAGGTGTGGCAGAAGTTTAGCCCAAAGAACTCAAAGGTACACTGCAGCTCACAGGAGTGGTCTGATCAAAGCTTCTCAATGCCATTTAAAAGGAAAAATTCCTATAAAAATTCCTAATGTATTAAGCAAATCTGTAAGATATAGACTCTGACATACACAAGGTAAACATATCTTGTGCTGAGGTTTAAAGTTGGTCTCTATAGGTGCTACTTAGGTGTGCATTTCATAGTTAATATACTGAGTATAAGTGGAATGCTGCACTGGTCAATCAGCTTGGCAAAAAAAACCAAAAACAAGTATTGCATTAAATATTAAGACCTGTTTTCAGAGAATATATGTGACATCCTATTATTGTGAGATGACATAAAGACATAGTGGGCATCTTTATTTTTGATAAAGTCTCATCTTTTATAATGATATCTTAACGTTTTAATAAATTATCACAATAAGAAGGGAGTATGACAGCCAAATTCAAATGATTGCATCTCAGCAGTAGTTTGGAATAGAAAGAAGGCTGGAAGAGTTTTTATTGCATTAATTATAATGAAAATATTATCAGGCAACACTGACAAATTGTTTAAAATGTATTTAAAACAAAATTTAGTGTATGCTTACAGCAAGAAAATAAGCTGACAGGGGGATCAGGAAAAAAAAAACTCCAGTAAATGTATCTTGTTTTAGCTATGTTTAAATATATTTACTGGAAAGCAAGACTGATTAAGAAAATTGGGTTTTGCAGTGCAGAACCAGAACTATAATTGATAAAGTAAAATAAAAGTTTTCACAGCTTCATTTTAATCCCAGAAATTAGAGTTAAGACCTGAAGTCACTGAGTAGCCTGGCTAGCTGGAGTTGAATGAAATAAAGCAAGAGTAAATTAATTGAGGGAGCAGACGATCAAGTGTGCTGATCTGACACACTCAGCATTTTCAGCAATTGCTCACCTTATCTCCATTTAATATCAGGGGACAAAGGTACATAATGTATTTAGTTTTACAATAGACTTGCGCACACACACACACACACACACTCAAACAACAAAATACTGTGGGGCGACAACTTTATGGCTGTTCTCTGAGACAGCTACCCAATACATCTCAATTACGCTGCCATATGCTTGCAACACAGGTGCCATTCCAGAGCGTGGATGGACATTTGTCACGCAGTAGGCCCTGTTAGCCCCATCGTGTCTGTCACTCTCCAGGGACTCTGCATACAGAACCTTTACATGACCAGCAACACTGACTTAATCCCGCTCTCTGACCTCCAGGTCTGACCCCTCTCATAAACCCATCTATGCTCAGACGACAGCCTCTGTTGATGGCAAAGTGTAACCCAGCCTGTGGCTGGGAGAACCTAGTCGTTGGAGAAAAGGCCTGGTTATGTCAGTCCCAGACGATGGGATGGGACAGATGCAGGTTTTATGGCACCGAAATGCGATCACTGATGGACAACCCTGACTGCTGTAACTCGTGGGACGTGGCCCGTCATGCTCGTGTGCAGCGAATATTTTAAGAGCCCTTCTGATTAGGATTTCACAGGCAGACTTGAAATTACAGCCAGTGCAATTTATCTCTTAATGGGGTTGAGTGATAGCTATTCAAAAAAAAAATTATAATAATGAAAGTGCAGCTTATCTGTACCAGCACATCTCAGGCCCGAGCTTGTATTTCAGAGCTGGTTCATCAGCAGACATCTGACCTGTAGTGGATGCATGTGTGTGGGAGACAGTGTGTGCAAGGAAATGGAAACACTAATGCCCTGACACCCAGAGTGTCAGTGCTTATATCCGTGCTGTCAAACTCTAGATTACCTCACATGTCCTTCACCCACACCTGTCAGAAAGCTGGGAGCACTCAGAGAGGCCTGTCATAGCGAACATCCACCCCCCTTCTAGTCTTTTCTCAGTGCTCATTTTGTAAACCTTTCCTCCTGAAAGAGGTTTTACAAAAGGAAAGGCCTGAGTCGCTCAATGGGGAGCGTCCATCAACGTCCATCAATGTCTCTTTGCTGCGTCCGCTCACAATGGCGGAACCATGCGAAGGGGGCGCGATGTAGTCAGACAAGGGTTGTGTGTTGTGGGAAGGAAGAGAAGTGAATGGCTAAATGGGGTCTAATAGAGCTGTGAGAGGCAGAAAGCCAAAGGAGGACTGAGTTTTTGAGATAGATTGACAGTGGTGCTTCCACAGTGGGACATTCATAAGGCTAATGAGACCATTTATTTACGTGACATAACTTGTGGCTGAAATGGGTGTGGGGAAGAGAGAGGTTTGGTTCATTCGTTGGTACGATGCAGGATGGGAAACAGAGGAAAGGACAAGGTGGTGTGCCACGGGGTCTGTGATTAAAGTAGTACCGTCTCTGATTTCTAGAGCACATCTGGGCCGAGGCTAAACTCACTGATGGAGATGGCCACCAGCTCCACTGCCCTAGATTACAAAACACATGCTTGACTTAAAGGATCAGTTCAGCCAAACATGAAAATTCAGTCATCATTTACTCATGTTGTTCTAAAACCCATTTAACTTTCTTCCTTTCATGCAGCGCAAATGACATTTTCTTTTTTTAAATAAAGTGCTGTTCACTTTTTTCCATGCAATTACAAGGAAAACACCTTAAGAGTATCATAAAAAAAGATGAGTAGATGAGTCATCCATACGACTCATCTACCTTATTACAACTCTTTTAAAGTCATACAATAGCTTTGTGTGATAAAAAGACCAAAATACATTGTTAAAAGTCATTATTCACTGATAATCTTCATTGCCAAGTGGACTGTGACAATCTTGAGGCAGTGGGAGTCTGATCAGTGAGAATAAATTATTCAGAACAGTTTGGTGAACTAGATTATTTAGATCATAATCAGAACATTATTACTTCTCCCATGACTTAAATTTAAGTCTGTTTTTCTCATAAAATAATTGTATAGTTTCAGAAGACTTAGAATAGAGTACATAAGTCAAATTGACTATGGGTTTGTAAAGAGCGTGTAAATTATGACAACATTTTTAGTGTACTATTCCTTTAACAAACATGCCACAAGAGAGTAATTTTGAAGGTTTGGAGCTCCTGGACGTGCATTTTCATGGACTGGTGATTGAGGAACAAATGAAGACTGACATGTCATATCAGATGTGTTTTGAGTTGTTCTCGCTCTTTCCCTCTGGAGGATGTCTGAGAACGTCACTTTTTTGAAATGAAGAAATGAGAAGTTCAGTGGTACTTTATTGCGGCATGTCTGGCATTATGATAAGTGCGATTACTTGCTTTCCTAACTGAAAGGCCTGTAAAATGTCAGCTCTCTGTCGTCAATATGTGTCAAGATGCTAAATTGACATTTCAAAAGCGCACCAGTCGTTGAAAGCTAAAGCTGTCATTCGGGGGGCTTGACAGGAATGGAAGGAAAGGTTATTTGTCAACAATGCGGCGGCCTGTCATGTTTCACCTTGCAGAACTTCTCTCAATTTCATTGGCGGGGGGGATTAATGCAGACCGCAGCGGGGAGTGGGCGGCCATGCAAAAAGCTTAGTGACATATCAAACTCTCAACTTCCTCACAGATAAACACATTACACAAAGATGATTCGCATCACTGGAACACAATGCAGCCAGACACACAGTAAACTTTTAAAAAATGTTTAAACTGTAAATAAAACAATAATTTGATATTTAAGTTGTGCTATTATTACTGGTAAAAATGTTTTGGCATATCATTTCAAATTTACCCACCATCATACTGTTTTAAAACGATGAAATGTTTTTGTTCCAGTAGAACAAAAGGAGTTATTGTTCAAAAGTTTGAACTCTTTTCCGAACAACAGCACTGCTTGTTAATCATTGACTATCCAAGTCAATAAAATAATTCTGTTTGGTTGGGTTTATTTGCTTGTTTGCTTATTTATTTTAAAAAAATTATGCCCCTATACTAGACTAATTTCACAAGTTGCTTAAATAAAATAAAATAAAAATAACATCCAAGTGAGCAAAGAATATCATGTTGCCCCTAAAAAATGAAGGGGGAAAAAAGGCAACAAGCACAAAAAATTATGCCCCTATACTAGACTAATTTCACAAGTTGCTTAAATAAAAAATGTTTATTAAACATTTTATTAAAATGTTTAATAAAATAAACATCCAAGTGAGCAAAGAATATCATGTTGCCCCTAAAAAATGAAGGGGGAAAAAAGGCAACAAGCAAAAAGCAACAAACTTTCTCAGTAAAGGTACATTCTATCCTGGGTTGAACAGATTAAAACTCTTTGAGAGCATGTTTACATCTGGGGAGCATGATTGCTTGTGGTGAGAGTGATTGTGAAGGACAATAAACAGGGAGCTTGATTCACATGAAAAGCTTTCTTGCTGCTGAATGCAACTTGAAAAAATAGCATTGCCTGATTAGCTAAAAGCCAGAGATAAACTACAACAGATGCTTTACACTAAACCATAATTTTATGATGGGAGGCTAAAATCTATGATTTCCTGTAAAGGAGAGATCAAGTCTTTGTCACTGTGTGCAGGCCTTGTCTCTTTGTGTGGGAACTGGACAGGACACCACGTCCTCTGATCAACGACCCAGACAGAATTGAAAATGGCTCTATTGTGAAGCGTCTATGGCTGACAGGTGTGCGTGTATGTGTGCGGGTGGGTGACCGAGGGGAAAAAAGGGGCCCAATATGGGTGCATCGAAGAGACATCCATTCTTCAAAAAAGGAGGTGGGAAAAAAGAAAAAGGTGGGTGATTCAAGGTCTCTCCTGCTGTCTTTTCCTATTTTGCCACTGCTAGTTTGGGCTTCTGGCCTCTAACAGCCAATTTAGCATCAACCCCCAACAGAGAACAGCCATTACCAAAGAGTAATGAACAGAGGCAGAAGGGACAGCTCACCACTCGACTCTCTCTGCAAAATTTCGACCAGTCTGTGGCACTGTGGGAGATATGTGGGCTCCCACCATCAAAGAACTGCAGACGGTGGCTTTGAACGGTTATTAATGGAGGTATGTCTGAGGTAAAGTAGAGGCCCCTCATTTTGGGCGGCGCAGCTGAAATTGTAGGTCAAGTAAATGGAAAGGAGGAAGCCGAGTTCCCTGTTCCTGCTCCCGCTCGTCAAACATTCGGACAGTGTGCTATTTATAAAAGATAAATATCAGCAGGTTGTGACATTTATCTGCCTGGCTGTCTATGATTTTCTGAGGGACAAAGTGGTTTTTAAATATTGACAAACTCAAGGGCAAATAATTACTTGAGATCAATTGAACCTCTAGCCTGCGTGACACACTATGACGAGAAAATGGGGGGAAAAAAAGGAGTATTTCCTGAAAACGAACGGAAAGCGAGGGAGAGGGAAACAAAGAAAAGTAATTACACCATTCAGAAGATTGTAAATTTCTCAAACTGTCAAAGTGCGTGTTGGTAGTGAAAGGCAATTTAAGATGTAGCAACAAAGTGGAGGGAGTTTGACATTAATCCTCAGCCTCAGAGCTGAATTGCAGGTTCATAATTTGGCGTAATTCAGAGTAATTGCTGTGGGGTTTGCAGGGATATTATTTCTTTTTTCCACTTTGATGAGTCCCCTGATATTACCACTTGGAGGTGAATTAAAGTGCAAGGTTGTATTTCCGAGGCAATAACGCATGAGTTGCAATGCTATATGAGATTGTATGCAACATCAAATTGAATGCAGAGCTGTGATAAACAGCTCCCTATCTGAGATGAGAAAACCAGAGGAAGTGTTAACCTTTCAACAACCTCAGGCCTATTGTCTTCCATCTGCTGAAGCTGGGTTGGAAAATGTTTGTGGAATATTTTCCTTTCCTGTAGTATCCATCTTTTCAGCACTAATTCAACAGGTTTAGTTTGGCTCACAGTGACCAGCAGGAAGCTCATGAATACCCACGGTGAGAACGCTCAAGGTTAGGGGTTTGCTCAGGCAGGGTGATCATTCACAAGGTGATGCGTAAGCTAATCGCTAGCTGTGCTGTGTGCCGGACAACCCATTACCTTGTTTGACATCGACAGCTCTCAGGAAGAATGAGCATTATTTAAAAAGCTGATGACGAAACGTTTTGGGTGGTAATGTATTTTTAATGAGCAGGTGAGAGCGAATGTTCTCTGCAGCAGACGGGTGCTGAGCAACACAAACACAAGACTGATGTGCACACGCACACACACACACGCGCACACACACACACACACACACACACACACACACACGCACGCCTTTTAATGAGGGGAACAGGGTTTAGTGTTACACTGAACTGTAACTGACATACAGTTGCGCTCCCAATTACATCCAACCCGCGCAAGGGGAGTGGAAGCTCTTCCTAACAGCCCAATGAAGTAAATGTTACACAGAGAGAGGCAGACAGACAGGCAGAAAGACGTATTACTGGTGTCAAAAATGACTCCATGAAACCTTGGTGCAACCGCCCACAGACCTCCAGCAAGACAATACACAAGGTTCCTTTCAGAATGAAACACAATATTAATCTTTAACACTTAAATCCATTATAAATAAACCAATGTGGAATCACACAAAGTTGCATCACATTTGTGAGTGATGGAAGAAACTTCATGAATACACACAAGATGTGCTTTGCAGCAGCTTTTTTTTTTCTTTTAACTATATATATATTAAAATGTTTAAATATTTGTACACACTCGCACATATTTTTATATGATTCTTTATATACATTATACATTTAGAACCGTAGTAAAGTGAACAAAACTACAAAATAACATTGTAGAGAAAAAATATTTTTGTAATAAAAATTTAAAATTAAACTACAGCAAAAAGGATATGTATATCTTATGAATATCTTGTGCACAATAAAACAAACTTTTATGTAGAAGTTAAACACATTATGTAGAAGTTCATCAGACATAAATGTTTTTTTTTTTTTACCCGTTTTCACCTAAATAAAATGAAATCTAGCTGTGATCTTGAAGACGACTTCCTGTTTTTTGTATTTTGGGAACTAAACAGCTTCCAAAATCTATTTTCAGAGGTGTTATTCTAGCCCTAACCTAATCTCTTTCCAGAAAAAAAGCACTTTTTGAGCAAATGATGCTTCTGATCTGTGTCCAACTCTGATTTATCAACATTTACAGCCCCATTGGACCGTTACTGTCCCCCATCTGGAGCTGGATCATACGGAACACTCTCATGTTCATTCTCCAGCAGGCACTGATGTGGTCGGCTAATTTAAAATGTGGCCCATACGCCAGACTTCTCTCCCTATTCACTGAGAAAACATGAAGGCAGCGAGGAGAATGGAAGTTAGAAGCCAGAAAGTGAGAAACAATAGAAACTTATGCAACCCGTGTGGCTGAGTGAGCAAGACACAGGAGTCGGAGGCCTCCATCGGACCCGGTAAACGTTATTGGAGTTCCTGTGCTATAAAATTGCTGCTTTCATGCCCACTGCATCTGACAATAGCAATCGGTGCGTGAGAGAAAAGGAGACCGACAGGCCTGGTGACCAGACGCTCAGTTTCAGAGAGTCCGCACTACGGTGCGCTGGCAGCTTCAGCAGACCCCTGGCTGGCTAACTGACAACAAGCGTCTATGTTGGATGGGTTATGAAGGCAGAGGGTAATCGCTCTCGACGGACATAGCTCTTGTTTGCTGTCTGTCTATCTATCTTACTGATGTGTATTCTGCATTTTAAGCGGGTTTTGACCCGATATCAACAGAACAGGGCATGCTTAATTTATAGGCCCTTTTCTCAACCTTTATTTTTATTCTCACAAAAAAGGAAAAGCAAGAGGTGCTTTGGGAAGTGTAAATGCAATGAATTGCTCAGGCCATGAATCATATAATACATTTTATATACAGACACTATTGTTTAAAAGTTTGGGTTGGTAAGATTTTTAGAATATTTGAGAAGTCTCCTATGCTCACCAAGGCTGCATTTATTTGAAAAAAAAAAAA
>NW_015627959.1:646927-679455 GCF_001515625.1 Sinocyclocheilus rhinocerous
CCATGATGACAAAGCTGAACTTTTCAGCTGCCATTACTCCAGTTTTCAGTGTAATACTGTATGATTCTTTAGAAATCATTCTAATGATTTGGTGCTTAAGTAACATTTCTTATCAATGTTAAAAACAGGTGTGCTGCTTATTTTTGTGGAAATTTATTTTTTATTTTTTTCAGGATTCTTTAGAAAATATTCTATTCATAAAATAAAATTCAAAACAACAGCATATAATATATTTTTTTTTAACATTTATTTCCAAAATAAATAAATAATAAAATAAAAAAATCTGACTGACCCAAAACTTTTGAACTGAGTATTTTTTACTATTATTATTATTATTAAAGCAATCAATGAGCAATTAATTGACTTGGGGTAAAAGGCACCTTAAATCTCAATCTTATACATAATTTATAAATTGTGTGATTAATGGCCTAAACATATGAGTGTATATATTTTAACAATTAAATAAATTATTAAATGCTAAATGAAAATATTAATCTATCAAGATGAATGAAGTGCAGATAAATAGCAACTAAAATAAATATGTATAAACAGCTGTGAATAATGTCTGTTAGAAAAAAAAGTTGAATAAAAAGATAGATAGATAGATAGATAGATAGATAGATATCCTTGAGCCAACTCGATGTTTCCTGTTCACTGTCCACTTTCCTGTTCCTGTTTGGCCTGAGTTCATGTCTTTAATATGGAGTGCTGCCGACAGGAGCTGGTGCACTGGCCTGCTGGTCTACTCTCAGACTATTAAAACCTGGCCTCTGAGGATGTGCACTAGAGCATTTTTTTCAGCCTGACCCTCTCTCTTTCAACCCTGATTTCAGTTTGATCTGCTAAGTGGGCCGGGCAGCCCTGCGTCTCCGCAATGATCAGCAACAGCACCTCCACTCATTACAAATATCGATGATCGCTTCAAATGATGAGTTGTCAGTGCTTGGAGTGCTTCCTGATCCCCACTTGACAGCCACACGCAAGTCCGCCTAAAAGACTCACTGGCGGTAAATGTGGGGTTTCCTAGTCAAGCCTGCATCGCTGTGAATCCAGATGGTTATTGAGAAAGCCCTTTACTTCAGATAAAAGCTCATCCATTATGAGTAGCCTGACACCGATCAGCTTTTTTTTTCTTCTTTTAACTGGAGCTGCTTTTGATTTGGGCATGGATTACATCGTATGGATGAATAGAAGGTGAGTTTTCTTTAAAAGCAGCATACTGTAAACATCTGGATATGTGTGGTCCTGTTTGGGCTCAGAACAGAAGTCTGTCAACCTTCCTGATGTCAGTGCATGGAGACATAAAGTCCTAAATCCTATAAAGTGTTTTTAAAACAACATACTTTCCTTATGGACTGCAGAATGCAGGAATTATACAGGAGAGACCTAAATTTAATTTGCCACGCTATTTCGCTGAATAAACAATGGTGAAGTAACTCCATGCATTCCTCTCATAAAGCAAATCTAATCATCCTCATTATGGATAAATACTAGGCCAAATGAAATGTTTCTGTTTAAGGCAGGCTTTTAGAGGTAAAAAATACATCAACACCAATGTCAACAACACAGAGTGAGGCAAGTGGATCTAGACAGGTCTGCTGGTGATATAGGATTCCGGCTTGGTTAAAGTGAACGGCATCTTGAACAGAAGATACAAGTTCTGGATTGGTTGGAGGATTCATTTATGTGTTTCAAATGTGTTTATAAGTTTAAAATGTTTTAAAGCCAATGTCTCACTGGCCAATTCGAAACAAATCGATTTTGGTCAGAGGTTTTTCTGAAACTGTTTCTGTCACTCAATGATTAAGAATGGAAAAGGGACAAAATAAATGTCTGTGACATTTCTCTTCGATTCACTGCCACAAGAAGCTCATAATTGACACATAACAAAAAAAAAGACATCATAACAGACTAGAATAGAGTGCTGCAGCCATGACGTCAAAACCCGGAGGACTAATTCGTTATGGAGCTCATCAAGATTTTACTATGGGTTTTTCAAAATATTTTTAAAATATGAGTAAAACAAGGTTTACGGTAAATAAAAACTGACTTGGACATTTTGCTCCACAATGTAAATTACACACATCCATACTGAAAATGCAAATTTTGAAGCAGTTATGTTACTAAAAAAAAAACAACAACATACGTTTGTATTAAGTAACTACATGAGAACATTTGAGGTGTAAGTGTGTGCAGTTTACGTCCACAAAAGAAAAAAAAAACATCCAAGTATTGTCTAGTTATATTTACCACAGAGCTTATTTTTCTCATGAATTGAATAACCCCATTATAAAAGCCCATAGGAAAATCTCGAGGGAACCCATGGTGAATCAGTCTTGGGTTTTGATGTCACTGCTGCAGCACTCGATTAGGATACAATTATTGGAGTAAACCAATCTGGTGTTTGTGAGGAAAATGTTTGGATCAGATCAGATCAGAGCAGGACACTGTCATATCAGATTTTCATTGTGAGAAGACCTCATTGGTCATTGCCAAGGCCTCATCTGACTGCCTTTGATACTTTCAAACTTGCTAGATGCAATCAGAGGGTCGGCAGGGAGCTGGGTTGCTGGGGCTGTTAACACTCGCCCGCTGAGAGACGCGGCAGAGACTCCCTCTGATTCTCCAATGACTATGTAAATGAAGCGTACGCATTAAAAAACGGCTAGTGGGACGCTGGCTTAAGATGATGCTGATGACAGCTGGAGCTCCTAAGGCTCTCAAACAAAGACACAGAGGTCATGGTGCATGAGGACAAGAACACACCAGCAGAGTGTTTGTTTGTGTTAGCGTCTGAAAAGACACAAGATGAAAACAATAACAGGAGGAGGCTCAGAGCATAGCTGCTGGAGAGATGGGAAGAGAACACATAAAACAAAATGCGCTCTGAGTAAAAGCACACAAATACTATTTCAGGCTTATTTTTTTAAAGGGATAGTTCACCCACAAATGCAAATTTCACCATAATTTATCTTTAAAACCCCAAATAACTCTCTCCTGTGGAACACATAAAGAGTTATCTTGCACAATATCCAAGCTGCACTATTCCTTGCAAAAAAGTGAATGGTGACTACAGCTGTCAAGTCAGATTACAGCAAGGTTTTCAGTGAATAGCTTCTCTACCTATAGTATGACTTCAGAAGACTATAGTGTAAATCATATGGGCTACTTTTATGGCACATTTATGGTGTTTAACCAATTTGATGCGTACATTTCTAAGCTCCATATTCTCCTATTTCATACTATAAATAATTCAAATATGATAATCAACAAAAAAACACATACACAAACTTTTTTTTAGATTATTTATTAGATTATATATTTTTTTATTTGAAAAGGAGAAATGTTGCCTTGACAACTAGTTAAAATAATGTTAAAATAATTTTTAAATATTTTATTTTATTTAAATGTACGTTTATTTCAAGTAACAAAAATATATTTTTTTATGGTTTTACTTTTAGTTATCTATAATAACACTGCAGTGAGTAAACAATGTCAAAATGTTAATTTGTGAGTGAACTATTCCTTTAACTTAATTCAAAGTTCAGTAAAATCTAAATAACTATTCTCAGTTAAAAATTTTGAGCGTGCAAATTATTTTTTTTTGAGTGCAATATGTCTATACAAAATCAGTTTTGTATCAATCTAAAGCCTGCATACAGTTCACTCCAGTGTTTTTTTTTACTGGGAACACACAGCCTTCACGCTTTTCTTACTTCACAGACCTAGGATGTCAGAGTGAGAGAGAGAGAGAAAGTGAGGGGTGGTCACCTTACCATTACAGCTGTGGCTGAGGGCAGGCTGCGTTACGGTTCTATAGAGAGCGGAAGTGTACTCTTCTTCCGAATCAGAGTCCTGCACTGCCTGCGTGGTGGCATTACTTAAGACGGAACTCTGGTTGTCATGGAGATTGGGTGAGGGTGGTTGAGAATGGGAATGCTCAGTGACTGATGGACTGGAGAGAGAGGATGGCATGGGAGAACCTAAAGAAAAAAAAACACTTTAAGCCAAAGGAAAATAAAAAATAACAACCGCAAATGAAAAGAACAAACATAGAGCAGCTACTTAAAAAATTGCATTACTGTAAATAAGCTAAAATTAAATAATTTTTTTCTTTTTAAAACTCAAGTTTGTGTGATTTTTTTCTTCTTGAAAATCAAAACCAAAGTGCATGTTCATGAAGCTGTATCAAATGCAGAAACACATGCTTAAACACAAGCAGCGTGAACAAAACATCAATTGCTACCAAACATAAAACAGCAAAGAATGATGGTTTGCAGCTTAAAGTCCCCATGAAATCAAAATGAAAGTTTTTTTGGGTGTTAGTATCAATATGTTAGTCTTAAGGTTATCTATAAGGCAGTGTGCTCCAAAACAGTGACAAAATTCACATTTAGAAGATATAAGCATTCAAAGCTTGCAGTTCGTCCCTTCCACCAAAACGGACGCTATTGGCTATTTTAAAAAGGGGCGGGGCTGCTTGATATGTCACGCCTTGTCTTCCTGTTTAAGTTAAAATGACGTCAACACATAGAGTAACGCTGCGTGTTTCTAAGCATTTCAGGGAACCTTTAAGCATTCTGTTTGTGATGTTTCTGCTCCACTAGCTGTGGTCACATGCAAGTTGAAAATATTCTCCACAGAGCCCACAATTGTCTTTAAGGCCACAGCATTGGTGAGCTGCATAAAGTTGTGAGGCTGAGGAAACCACTCTCTCTCTCTCTCTCTCACACACACACACACACACACACAAACACAAACACACAAACACACTTGCTTTCCTTGGCTGCCAAATTCACTTTATCTTCATCTTAGATCCATTTACCATCAAATCAGCCATTAACAAATGGACGCTGGTATGGGCATACACACATGCACACACACAAAAGCAGACATACTAACAATATTAAGGCAAGAACATAAGACTTCAAAAGGACTTGAAATAACTCTAATTGTTCATCAGACAAAGAGATATTCATGCCTGATGTATAATGAGAGAAAGCCCATATTTCCTGCTATTCATCTGAAAATGTTTTCATCTTGTTGACATTTTCAGAGTCTTCTTGTTATATGAAAAGGCTTTGCTCTTTTCCTCGCTCACATCTTTCTGGAACCGATCTCTCACACACAAATAATCACCTTCCCAAACCAGGACAAAAAAACTGACCTGGGCTCAATGCCTCCACTTAGCATATAATAACAGCTTATCAGACATGGTCAAGGACCCCTGATCTGACAGCAGTCAAAGGCAAAGGTTGAGGGCAGTGAGTGAATAGTAATTAAGCTGACTGGCTCTCAGCTCCCTGTCAGGGGTCTGGACACACTCATGAGACAGTGAGCAAAGTCACCTCTGCTTCCGTGGCGTTTGGCGTTGGAGTCCTGGACACACAGCCTTCTAATTACCTTCTACTCTTTACATTCCACTGCATTGCGAAAGAGAAATAGAGAAAAGCAAAGGACACGCAGACGAAAAACCAGTGTGTGTGTGAATGATAAAAAAAGAAACAGGGCTGAAAAAGCAGAGGAGAATTATTATTTTGTAATTATTGCAAGCGCTATTTATATATTTGTGATTTGAAACATAATTACAGGCAGATCCTCTGGGAGCAGGGCTCACACCAGCCAGCCTGCCCATCCCAACCAACAAATTAAGTGCCATTAACATTATGTGCTGCCACTGATACACCACTGTGTGTGTGTTGAATCTACCAAGCTCAGACCAGCTGACTAAAGCAATAAAGTGTTCACTCTTGGCTGAACACTGATATAAAGATACACATTAAATGACCTCTGATTCACCACTGCATTCATTACACAACAGAAATGTCTGTGATTGGTCACAATGCTCAACCGCTGGAAAACAACATGCACGATCAATTAATCACAGCAGCTGTAATTGCAATGTTGATAACTAATTATTTAATTAATTGTTCTACCTTAATATATTGTTGCGTTTTTAGTGTTTGTTTAGAACAGAATTGAGGGATAATTCAAATTTACATTTGTCAATCATATAAAAATTAATAGCACTTTTAATTTAATGGAAAAAGTGAGTTATAAATCATATAAGTCAGCTAAATAAATGTGGAAACATAAATAAAATGGTTATTTTAATTTCTTTATAATGTGTGTAATTAATTATGAGGGTTTAAAAATAAGTTATCAGAAAATAAGCAAACTATCAGTATCATGAGATGGCATGTTAGTATTAGTAAAAATTAAAAAAAATTGTAACCACAGATATAATAAATTATAACTGCTTATGTTTCCATGGTTACAGGGCTGTCCTTAGGGGGGTGCATCTGGCACGGTCTACTGGGCCCCACCTTATTATAAAGTATATTATATATTATATATATATACTATATACATAATATTACACTTTCATTTGGGTGTTAATTGTTTGTTTTCATACATTTTACGGTGCTACAGAAAATACTTAAATGTATTTAAAATGTATACACTAGTGGCTGAAATTATTCATGTGAACATTCAACTGATTAAAAGGTATATTACAATTGTAATACAAGTATATTTGAAACAATATTAAATGAGCAAGAACTGTCTGTGATTTGGCAGTAGGTATAGTACTACAGCATGATTGTGAGTGAAATATTACTTTCATACATAATTTCAATAGAAGATAAATTAATATCAGGTAACGTACATTTTAGACAGAATGTAAACTGTTATTTTGTTATTCACTCTTTGGCTGAATCACAGCTGTTGTGATGTTCAGTACAACAGCATTCTAGTGCACTAAAATCACAAGTAAAGTGCTATTGATAATACTAAAAAGCTTCAGAAGGTTTGAAGCACACAAGCCTTTTATGGTGAGGAATTCAGCTGTTGAATGGACTGAGGGAAGTGAGTATGCAGAGGGCACTGTATAATCCTTGTTTTGCAGCTTTTAAAAAAATTCATTTCCTCTATCGATTCACCTCTCATCCCGTTTTCATTTGTTCTCTCTCTCTGTGAGTGCTATTGATAATACTAAAAAACTTCAGAAGGTTTGAAGCACACAAGCCTTTTATGGTGAGGAATTCAGCTGTTGAATGGACTGAGGGAAGTCAGTATGCAGAGGGCACTGTATAATCCTTGTTTTGCAGCTTTTAAAAAAATTCATTTCCTCTATCGATTCACCTCTCATCCCGTTTTCATTTGTTCTCTCTCTCTGTGATAACCAAAGTTCTTTCTGTGGTTTTATGCCAACCTGCTCCATCAGCACTCCCTACTGCCTGTTTCTCTCTCTCTCTCTCTCTTTCTCTCTCTCACACACACACACACACACACACACACACGTGAAGAGATCAAACACAGATTGAACCTCTCTCTCGTGTGTAATGATTTGTGCGAGCAAATGAAGAAGTTGAACACGACACGTAATCCAGTGCAGCTGTCAATTAAAGCCGAGAGCAGAAAGAAGAGATGAAACCACTGCGGAAATAGCAGGATGGGAAGTGTTATTTTCTCTATGCTTCCAGTGCACAAACAAACCCACACAATGAAGAAATTTTTATTTCAGTGTAAAGAAAGATAGGTGGATGAGTACTCTCATGCTCGTGCATCAATTTAGCCATAATAAACAACAATAACAAATAATACTATTGAAGCAATCAGCAGTCCAACAAAGAATTCACACACGCAGAACTCCACAAAACAGCTGCAAAGAATTCTCATAAAATTCTACGAATGACCTTCTTAGACACGACGTGAAGTGAAATAAATGATTAACATTAATAATATGAATTAAAAAGTTTTCCGATGAGTGTTCATTAGTCTAATTGTAGGCTGTTTGTAGTTGCTAAGCAACATCACCTTGTGCATTAACACAGAAAGTGCACAGGTGTGAGTTTGTCAGCATTTCACAATAGCATTGAATGTTTCTCATCCTATTAAATGTGAAGTCAGAATTATGAGTTTCATAAACTTCTAAACCCCTTGGAATAGGCAAAATAAACTGCACACACCTATATGGAGCTCTGTGTTTTAAATACAGCATGAGCAATCTGAACACCCACACACCCACACGCAGCACAGAGCACACAATGATCAGTGTATTATTTCCACAGCCTCATCATTCCATGGCAGTAAACTAAAGGCGCTTGTTTGTCAGTCATTGATTTCCCTCCCCTTCTCTTTGTGTGATTTTGCGCGGCATTCTTCTGCATTCTTTTTTTTTTTTTTGCTTGACACCAGGTCAAACCTAATCAGCAACTTCCTGTGCCGCTGCGCGTGTGTGTGCATGCTGTGTGTGCAACCTGTCTGTTCTACTGCTCTCCGATGCCTCCTCATCCCCGATCTCATATGCAGGCCTCTAGGTTTTCATATTCTAATCGATAGCAACCCATGCCTCGGTGCTAACAGGAGCGCTTAAGAAAAGCCACGCTGCTGAAATCACTAACCGTCTGTCTCTCTCTTTTCTCTTTCTCTCTTTGTCTGTTTACCTGATCCTCAGTGGACAGCAGAGAGCACAAACAAAGCTGAAGGACACACTTTGGTAACATGCCTCAACAAGAACAGTGTGTGGATAAATCATACATGAGCATATACAATCGGGCCTTTTGGTCTGTTATACCACTAGCTTGTTTTTTTGTGTCATTTCAGTTATCTGATGCGACATGAATTCACGCCAGATGGTTTAAGAGAGAAATAAGTGTCTAGTGTGGTTCAGAGTTTCACAAGAAGTGAACACACAACAGTTGACACATCACAGTAACAGAAGTGAGCACATACACAGACTTTGATGCATATGAAATGAATTGTTGAGAAAAAGGCATGCGATGAATAAGATGATAAAAAAACTGTGAAGTTGGAAGCAGAGTTTTTTCGTGGCTGTATGGACCCCATGCAGGGACGGCTCACTGACTAACACATGACAAACGCTCCATCAAACTGGATGAACGGATTGGATGCCTTTAGAGATTAAATGCTTATTATAACTAATATGTGTTTATCATTGATTGATGCAAATGGAAAAATAGAAATGACAATTGTTGGTCACTTCAATAATCAGTGGGCGCTGTATAAGGCATGTTCTACCACAAATCATTTGTAAAAGAAATATATGAGCTCAAATTATCATTAACTAAAACTAAAACCATAAAAAAACTTACAATAAAATCAACTTAAATTAAATAAAATAAAATATACACATAAAAAATTTTAACTTTTATTTCAGGAATTTGCAACGGCAACATGTGTCAATTTTAATTTGAAAACTATATAGACATATAAAAAAGAGATAAACCAATAAAAATAACAAAAACACTTGACAAAATTACTAAAACTTTAACTGAAATTTAAGTGAAAACATGATACTAAAATAATACTGCAGACCATGTACTCAGCACTCATAATATGGTAGGGTGACCAGCAGTCCCCGTTTTCCGGGGAACTTGGACAGAGCACTATTATCATCAATTATCCAGACACTGTTATTGGTTTCAAGGTAGTTACATACTAACTATACATGGTTAAACAAATTAATACTGTTTGTGTGCACTTTATAACAAGGCATGATAAAGGCGGGATTGTTTTGCACACAATATTAAACATTCATCTTCATTCAACTTCTGTCGTCACAACTCCGGTATGAATAATATAAAACAAAACAAAACAAATAAACTAAACAGTTAAACTTGCAGAAAGCACATACTTTGTGGTCAAAATGAGCCTAAAATGCAAATTAATAAGCCTTATTATGGACAGTAAAGATCCATTTCCAAAAAATTATTTGGAAAGTTGTAATTACTTTACACTCACATTTTGTGAAAATGTTAAATACAGTCATAAAAGTTTAAAAATATTTGTTTAATACAGTTTTATTTATCATATGTTCTAATTTTTATTGTTTTATTTTTAATGTGTTTTTGTAAAGTCATAATTTTGTTTTAATCCTATTTTGATCTGTTTATTTACTTTTCATAGTGTGATTTTGGTGAATTGTAGGCCTATTAATAAACTAGGGTAAGTTTGATCCTTAAACATCATTGTAATTATTAATTATGATATTAATATATGGAAACAAACACAATTAATAAACAAAACATACACAGATATATTGTCCCCGCTTTTTAATTTGTAGATAATCAAAAGTGAGATTTCAATTATATTTTGACCACTGAACTAGGAAATGTCCCCGGTTTTCATTTAATAAATCTGGTCACCTTATAATGTGGCTCAAAAAAAAAAAAAAATCCAATACTTCTACAAATAAAACATTACTTAATTACTAAAATAATAATAATAATAATTTATAATTTAAATTAAAAGTAATTTATCCAATGCAACTGATGTATCCAAAATGATCACAAATCATTCTCACCTATGCTAGACAGCAAAACAATTTTGCCATGGTGAGATTTTTTGAGTTTTAAGTTTGCCGCAAACATAGGATGAAGTGACAACGCAACAGTGGCCTTATCCATCAGCTGGGTTGAAATGGCCCTGGGCCATTCTTATTGTTGAGCCCTGCATGCGCATCATTAAAACCACTCATGCAAACAGTAGGCCTGAACACCAGCACTTATGTATGTAGATAGAAATACAGACAGAGAAGAAATTGCAAAAGGAAGATGGAGAAAAAATGCATGAGAAATGGATGAGAGAGAGAGAGAGAGAGAGAGAGAGAGAGCGAGAGTCTGACAATCAAAGAAAAGAAAATTAGAGAGAGATATGATTATCTGGTCTATTTTCTATCAGAATGAAATTTTAGTGTCATTTTATCCCTTTTTCTGTTCTGCCTGTAGAATTATAACATTTTGGAAACACACATACACACACACACACACACACACACACACACACACACACACAAACACAAACACACACACACACACACACACACACACACACACACACACACAGGGGAGCTGCGGGTTGGATACCAGAAAGCTTGAGACTGTATGTGTCTCTTGGAGTGGAACAATGCCTCCAGTATCCCTCGCTCTCTCAATCTCAGCCTCCCCTTCTCTCTTTTTGCTCCCTCTATCTTTTCATTTTCTCGCTCCATAGCTAGCTTCTCTTTTCCGCAGCCCTTTTCCCCTTCGGGTGACATGTGAAATGAAGCAGAGATGGTCCCTCAGTGGTGAGGAACAGATAAAGAAAGAGAGAGAGAGGAGGAACAAGAAAACGGTTGAAGAAAGAGATAGACGTATACTCATACACCTGGGACTTCTGGCTGGCCTGGCTGGCCTAACATGAGAGAGACAGACTATGCTCTGATGCTGCTCGAACAGGAAATAGATTCACAATAGCTTAAGCATGCACAGAATTAGCAACACACCTGTTTTTTAGTGATTCAAGGATCTCTTTGATTTTGAACGTTTTGTGTCATGTGCTGTGAGGGTGCTAACGGACAACATCTGAAAGCGAACAAGGGAGTGTATAATCTGGCTGCAAAACAGGATGCAACTAGGTGAATGTATGCTTTAAAATTACCATAAATAAATCAAATAAATCAAAATTTCTTTATCTTATAATTCAAATTCAGATTTGTTGATTCATGATTTTTGAATTTTTTTTAAGTAACATTTAATATTATAAAATACAAAATAAATATTAATGTATATTTATAAATACACTATTATATATACTAATATTAATTATGAATACTATATAAATATTCAATTACCATTGTAAAAGCAAAAAAAAAAATCTGGTTCTGCATATTAGCTATTGAACACTTCAAATAATCATTCATAAAAATCATTTGTTTAATATTTTATTTTTGGAGAGAGAATGTGTGTAAAAAATGTTCAAAAAATAGATATAAATGTTGTTTCATGATAACTTGATTTTAATTGATTGATGTAGCAACAAATTAATTAAACAGTGATAAAGGTGGGTGATCTATCATAAATTCCATTAATAATTATGAGCGTTTAAATATTTAATGTCTCACTGAGTGCTGAAGGTAAGCCTGGAGGTGATGTGCTGGATGATCAATCTGAGTGAGCTCGTGAGGTTTAAACTTCATTACCAAACACTGAAGTCTGCAAATGCCAATATATCACCAACAATCAAAAACTGCTGGAGCTCTCTGCGTCTATCTGATGCCTTAGCTCTCTGTTTAGACTCTCTCATGCTTGCTCTTTCTCTCAAGATTTTTCTCCCTCCTTACAAGAAATTCCTTGTTGCCACAGAAATAAAAAGAGACCAAATCCATAAACACCAATAGAATTCTCTCTCTCTCCTCTCTTACATTCACCTCCTCAGTCTATCTCCCTCTCGTCTCCTCTCAGATCATCACGCATCTCATTCTACTTCATCTCACTTCTCTTTCCTCCCTCTCAGCACTCATTTGCTTTCATTTCTCTCCAGAGTACAGCAGGTCATAATCCTCTTTGTGTTTTTTTTGAGGATTCATAGACAGAAAAATGCATGATCGTTGATTGAGGATATCATCACTAATATGTAGACAAAAAAGAGCAGCTGGAAATATTTTTGCTACCTAAAATAAAAATGTGAGCTTGCTAAAAACAAAAGCTAAATGGAAACTACAAATGCACACTTCATTGCAAAGTAAATTACATTAAAACAGCAAAACAGTAAAGCGGAGAGAGCAAATAATGGTACAGCTAGTTCCTTAAAATTTTGTAAAACAACACAACCAGAATCAGAGTTTTGTTTAGTTGATACAAACGACCACAAAGAAAACTTTCTCATTTCAAACATTCTGTGCCATGTACTTCAAAAACAAATCCAGGGACTAGCTGTTTTCTGGAGTGGGCCGACTGGATCTGAGCGGATGCAGTCCGTGTTGCTGAATCATAAATGCCTTGGAGATGCCGGAGTGACGGTAGTCACAATTTACAGCTAAATGCAGCGGCAATGACACATTTATAGGTGTATTTCATTGTCCACAAGTACTACAGCTGTTGCTATGAATTTGTCAAATAAAACTTTGAACTTAAACGTTGCCATCAAGAAGTTATTGTTTTCAGTGGGGTGCATTTTTTTGTGAATGGTAGTATGTGTCACAAAACAAAACAAAACAAAAAACACAGAACAAAACGAAACAAAACAAAACAAATCACAACAAAATAATACAAAAAGCCCCTCTAAGAAAAAAAACTGAAATCGGAAACCGCAATGAGTAAAAAAAAATTAAAAAAAATGAAACCATTATACTCGAGATGATACACACTCCATTCGCAATGATGCCTGTAATGATGTGCATATAAGTGTCAGTCTGCTGGCTAATGATGATGTTATCTAAGGTCTTCGGCCCTTCCGCAACAACACCCTTCAATACCTGGCCTGCTTCCTGTGATCGATCACCCCACGAGCCGGGCCCCCACCTCACCTCAAAAAGAAAACAACCCAAAGCACATCTCTGACACTCTGCCTGTCAGCCTCCAAAACGCAGCAAATGAAGACGGATTCTCCTTAATTGGGTTTGGGATGACTTCAGCGCGTGCGTGATGATGGGGGGAGAGCTATAATTCCGCCATTATGATCCGGAGACAGCCGTGTTTCATTCCCGCACAAAGTGCACTATTCGATTTACAATGATTCATGCCGCAGCGATGTTAATGGTGCAGACGGAAGTGTGCGGAGAGCATGCTTTGGAGGGTAGCATTTAAAAACGAGCTAACCATACTGTATGCGCATACACACACTCGCTTTTAAAAAACAATGATTGAAAGTTATGATGCATACAGTTGTGGTTTTCACATTAAAATGCAATATTTTCTGTGCAGATACTGTACGTGGGCTTAACAAGTCTTTTAAATGCAAAAAAAAAGCATACAATAAAATATGGCAGCACCATTGATTATTTGAGTTCCCAGTCTTACTGTAGGATAATAAATGTCTTTGTAGGACATAAGGAGGGAAGGTCAACAATCAACCATACAGAAACATATGAAAACCAGTGAAGTAGATGAATATTTGAAAAGATGTCAATTGGAGAATGTGCCTGAACACACTTCCCAAGCAACAATGCAGCGCTTCGCTGAAAATCATAAATAAGCACAACACACCTCTAAATAGCAAGGTCATTTCAACATTTCATAAACAAGTGAGAAAAATCATATACAAATACACACAACTTGTGCACACATACTCACACAGTTCCAGAGATTTCTGCCTTGAGTCTAATTGAGTCCTTCTTATGTGAGAAAGCCAAAGAGTGCTCATCAACACATGTGCTGTTAAAACAACCAGGGCTTGCCCAGTTTATGGCTGTAACCAGCAAATGGGAACAGCAGGGTGCTGAGGGAGAGCCTGTTAACACACACACACACACACATAATCACACGGCCAATTACAATGAGGGGCACGGGCAGGGTCCTTCCACGGGTCACATGTGGTTAGCTGCCACAATGGCAGAAAGAGTGGGAGAATTTTCGGCTAGTCGAGCACTCTTTGTCAATGGATTTTTGCCAAACGGATTACTGCAGCTGAGAATTTTACAGACAATGCTGTTGATCTTTGATATGCAGATATTATAAACACACACATAAGAAGCTGTGTGTAGGAAGAGTCCTTCAGCCTCTGTATATAATGAGCTGGGAACAGCGGTCTTCAGCATCATGTCGGGGTGATTCAACAACGTGCCAGAATAAGGGATTTAAGCAAATGCAAAAATATCACACACACACATAATCACACGGCCAATTACAATGAGGGGCACGGGCAGGGTCCTTCCACGGGTCACATGTGGTTAGCTGCCACAATGGCAGAAAGAGTGGGAGAATTTTCGGCTAGTCGAGCACTCTTTGTCAATGGATTTTTGCCAAACGGATTACTGCAGCTGAGAATTTTACAGACAATGCTGTTGATCTTTGATATGCAGATATTATAAACACACACATAAGAAGCTGTGTGTAGGAAGAGTCCTTCAGCCTCTGTATATAATGAGCTGGGAACAGCGGTCTTCAGCATCATGTCGGGGTGATTCAACAACGTGCCAGAATAAGGGATTTAAGCAAATGCAAAAATATGTGACTGGGTTCAGCCCAAGTAGTTAACCAAAGAGGGCCAATCCACACCAGCTGGAGATAAACTGGCTTTATGATCTGGCTTCCAGAAGCAGATATATTTACCATACAGGAATGTCAGATGGGGATGTAGGCTAGATATAATCTAAGAAATGCCATGATTGTGATTGTGGACAGTCAGACAGACAGACAGATTGATTACATAGATCAAGAAATCGATAGATAGATATTAAAGATGGATAGATGTTGAAGACAGAAAGAAAGATAAACAGAAAAGTAGGACAGAGAGATATTCTATATGTGACCTGAGTAGGATGATGAAGGTTTTAGAGGTCAGGTTGGATCCTCAGGCCACCACCCCCACATACTGACCTTTGCACCCACAAATCCAATCTCCTCTCCAGTCCAGCATGCAAACCGTCCCTCTGGGAGGGTTTGGACCCACTCACACCCCAGTTGCTGAACTAGCAAACTAGAGTAACCTCAATCTGCCAATAGCAACAGTTTATTTTTACGGTGTTAGGTTGTTAAGAGTAGACTTATATAACAAATGACTTTAACTCCCATTCCGGTTATACACTGTATAATACAAAGTCAGCCTAAGGCTTCCTAAGACACGGGAATTCTGAAAGAAGATGCACAGGGAGATCAAAAGGTTCAAGTAGTTAAGTCCTGGTGAAAGGCCTGCTCATCCAGAGGTGAAGGGTTGAGCAGAGGGGTCAGAAAAAACCCTAAACCTACCCACCCGCTTAAGGTAACTGAATGAGAGCAATCGAAAGAAGAATCAGGGTCAGTTAAGAGAATGAGAGAAAGCATTACAACTGACACATCTATGTCAGAGAGCGAGAGAGAGAGAGAGAGAGAAAGAGAGAAAGAGAGAGTGGCTAGTCACCATTTGCTTTCAGCCTTTTTATGGCAGCGTTTCATGTGCTGTTAAGCAGCACCTTCTTTCACGAGTGTGATTTTGGAGGCAAAACAAAGATGAATGACTCGTTAAATAAAGTTTAAGAGAGACTCGTGAGTGATGCTGATTACGTCTCTTTACATCAAGGGCATTGTGCTAGCTGGTAATTTCACACAGTTAAAAAAGCTTCAGTGCTTGCTGAGGACGGAAAAGAAAAGCAGCTTAAATAGCAGGAAATAACAAGTGGGGACAATGGCTTTCTTGCTTGCAGTGAAAAAGATAGGCAAGAAGAGAAATGTGCACGCTTAGAAGGCTGAGCTATTGATCTTGCTATCTACCCGCTCCCAATTCCTTTCCGCTATGCCACACAGCTACATCCACACACATATGCAAAACCAATAAACAAAATAAATTTTTAGTGTTATTTCTCAGTTTGACCATTTCTTAACAGGGTTATTTTCATTAACTAGAATTAAAACTAAAGCCTAATAATTTTATTTCAGCCAGTTTCTGTGGTAACATTTTTCATTTACATTTAGTGTAACTTGTAGTAAAAGAACTAAAGAGTAGTAAAATAACTGGTTTATTTCCCATATTTTCATTGTGGATTCAGACATTTGAATCGCAGTCTACTGTGTGGGTGAGCACAGTTTAGTACGTTGTGGTGTTTTTATGAGCCATTAGGAGGGTTGGGAACCGACCCTCAAGCACGGATGGGAAAAAGCATTCAGTAAACACATGTAAAACATGTTTTTCCAGGAACAAAATCTCATCAAGTTTCTGTGACACTGTCAAAGACGCTTCTGCACGCAAACACTACACTAATTAAACCGGAACGGGCTGGTGGCTTTCATATTTCACTATGGAGTTGGTACCAGCATGGTCACGTGGCTATACAGTCACTCTGCTATGAAGACGTAGCCGGACAGCACATAATAAATTAGCTGTTGCTGCAGATAGCAGTTTTCCTTCCTTTTGTCTTTAATAGAGCGTGCTGTGAGCAATTACCTCTGCGGAGAGGCCTAATCTCTCAGCATTAAGCCAACCAGCACTGCCAGTGCTACCTCCTGGGCAAAATAGCAGGCTGAGGCCTCTCGGAGGGTGTAGTCTCACACGCGCACATACACATACACATACACAAAAACCTAAGCCTTTCATTATCCTCATCCCTTGTGATAACAAAATCAGTCAAGGAGCTCGCCACCAGACAACACCCGCAGCACACCTGCCATACGGCATGTGCTGTTACCGCAGGAGACCGCAGCTAGGGACCAATCAGAGGTGCGAAGATGGTCACTGTGGGACAGCAGGCCAAGAGACGGTGCAGCTGAAGTGTCAAGGGGATTCATCAATCACAAATCATTGTGTATGGAGGAACAACCTGAGTCCCTGAGCACAGAGCTCTAAAGCAGGAAACAAATTAGACTCTCAATTTCGGCTAGCTCCCTTCCGTCTTGCTCAGATAAAACATATCAAGCTGGTTTTGAGCTCGTATAAGTGGATATATATTACAACTACTTACCGAAGATGGCTTGTGTGCCATTTACCACTGAGAATAATTTACACATCTATAAATACATCAATCTCACCTGCCAAACAAACTCACAACATGCACTTTTAATTGGGCTCGATGATCATAGAGTCTCAAAGAGTAGATTCAATAAGCAGGATTAGTTTGGTGAATGGACGGGTGACGATAATGCCGCCTAAACTAGGTCAGTCAGAGGTGTCAGGCAGCCTAACAGGAGGCCAGAGGCTTATCCGTACAGTCAAGCCCCCTCAGGGTCAGTCTCAGCTGGCTGGCACAACTCGCTGTGAGGTGTGAGAGAGCCCTCCTCTTTTTACTTTATGCCAGAGTGGTTTTTCAGAAAATGGTGTGCCGCTGTTGTCTGGTTGGTGGCAATTCTCTGGGAGCAGATGTTCAAATGGCACCAGCTGAGAGCAGAGCAGGGGAGAGAAAGGGAGAGGATGGTGGATTGGGCAGCAAACAAAGGGAGACCTGTCTCGCACACCCGGAACAACAACAGGGAGACAACACATCTGGCCCGGGATGAACAAAGAGAGGCGGAAGGCACTAGGACATCAGCAGGATGCTTATTCCATCTTTACATGTGAGGCTTTCATCCTGCCAATGACGCCAAAAATATGTACACTTCCCCATGGAGCGCCTGTGGCAAAGACGGAGAGAGCGAGGGCTGATGCTGGGCGTCAGATGTAGTGGCGGGTGTTGAGTGCCCACGCATCTGGCCTGGATCTCAGTCGCGGCCACTGAGCCCCCAAACATCCAGGCAAGCACACTCCTTCAGATACACATCCGTGGCTTAGAGAGCCACTGTCAGACAACTGCAGTAAACACGCCTCAGATCCTAGATAAAGCTCTCCACAAAAGAGCCCATCTGCGCGGGTGTGGATGTGTATGTTTATATGTGTGCGTGCGCATTCTTCCTCCTCAAACAACCTCAAAACACAGCTTATCCTGACAACAAACAACATGGCTGTCAAATTGCACATGCCCAAAATAGTTTCTGCACACAAAAAAAAATCATGATTCATTAACTGGGTGAAGTCTGGGAACTATTTCACCCTGAAAATTTTAATTAACAATAATAAAAAGGGAAGTTATATATATATAATACATTTTTTGGAGCATTGTGTGATTATTTTCATGGCAAATTCTCTTTACTGTAAAACAAAAATAGACTCCACTGTGAAATACACTTTTCTTGACAGGTTTTGTGAGCTTTATCCATTACTCATATACCCACAACTTGAAGAAAATGCCAAACGATATGTGGCTGCCATTGTTTCCTGCAAGAAGGGAATAAAAATAGGAATAAATCAATATGCTGTTCTGTTCTTTGATCCCTGTCACCTAGTAGTATATCAGACATCCGATCCCGTACAGGGAATCATTTTAGTTTTGACCGAGTGCTCTCCAGATCAACATGTGCATATGTGTTTCCTGTAAAAGCAGAGCTGGATATTTACGATAGCTGTTCCTCATCAGATAAGAGCTCATAAGGATCGCCTTTCTCTTCACCTCTGTCTATCTTTTTCTTTCTCTCGCCTGTTCCTTTTGCAGGGGGATTCAGGTCTAGTTACAGCTACTGAAAGGGTCTGTTTTTCTACTCTTTCTCTGGCTTTTTAAAGGTCTTCCCCAATGCTTCCTCCATTTTCTTGAACAACACCAAATTCCCACTGCCGCACCCCCCTTAACCTCTGTTAAAATGTAAAACTCTCACTCTGTCCAAATACCATTTGGCCTGTAATAGCCCTCCATCTTTCTCCCTCTAGTTCTTTCCCTTTCTCTTCTCAGAGTAGTAAACTGAATTTAATTGGCAATCGTTAGCTGCACTGATAACTGAACATTAATTAAATAAAACATGAATTCACTGGTATGGTTGCGCTCTTTGTTCCAAGTGCTGGATGGATTCAGTGACCAGTGGACCGGATACCACTCATACCTGCAGGCTGTATTTGGCAATGAAAGGCTCTGGAGCTGTGGTTGGGGAGGGGGCGTTTTCAGGGAGCAGCCCACACACAACAGCCCCTCTGTCTGCCTGGTTTTTCTTGAGCAGGTGGGGGTTGTTGGGATGGATGCATGTGGTGCAGACATGTCAGTCTCAGCGGCCCATTTCCAAATTACCCTCTCTGTGTGTGCGAACATGGGAAGAAGTGTGTGAACATGACTGGCTGCTGAGTGGCAGGGGCTTGTCCTAAATGCTGGAATGCTTGTCAGATGCTCCACAATCCCCCAAAAGCCTCGCGGTACAAATCTGCTCAAGTGTGTGAGAATCAATATGATGCAGGTTCCTTAGGCTTGGGTTAACATCACATCAGTTACTCTGTAGTTAAACCTCACTTTATCCAGGTCAAGAGAGCACCGCAGAAACAACGCAAACACAATGTGTTCAATAGTGACAGGGCAGCAAAACTCACAGAAGATTAAGAGATTAACATGAAGAGTGAAAAAAAATCTGCTTTGTGCAGAATAGTACAGAACAAAACTAAAAAATCTGAATAAGGCCTGTACTAAAAGGTAAACAACATAATTATGCTATCTTAAGGTGCACATTGGTCAGTTTTCACAAGCAAAAAAGGGCCATTGTATAATGTCAATCTCGTAGCAATGTATGTCAGGAAGTCAGGAAGTCACTTTAAAAAAAATTCTGTTGGTCAATGAGCTGAATCTGCATGTCTATTGAACTTGTTGTGAAATCTGCATGTGGATTCCTATTGAAATGATTGCATTTTTCCTACAAAAATACATAGAACAAAGGTAAATATGACAGGACCTTACAAGAAAATCTGGCCTAAATGTAAAGCATGCTTCGAAGATATGGCAATACCAGAATGCATTGCAACAAACTCAGTGAAAATAAGAGCAATGTTGGCTTTAAATACATTTAATTAAAAAAGGTGACAATATACATACAGTATAATTAAAAATATATAATTATTTAACATATAACTATAATATACTGTTATACCCATTAATTGTGTGCAGTGTTTTTTATGCTTATTCCAGCGCATTGGCATTAGCTTAGCAACATGCTATTGTCTAACCCTAAAATGTGCTGCCAATTAGGGCTGAACGATTAATTGCATTTGCGATAATATCGCGATATGAAATAATGCGATTTTTCAATCGCAGAGGCTGCGATTACACGGTCACGTGACACGCGAGAGTAAAGAGGGGTGATCGACTTGAAGATCAGATCGGTGTATGACATCAAAGTACGGCACACACACACACACACAAAAGAACAGCTGAGCATGTGTGGCTAACAGGTCTGTGTGACCTGAATTCCTTAATCAAAAGCACTGCACCGATTGTCTCACAAGGATAATCTACAGCACTGGATGACTAGTGGAATTACTACGGTATGATGCATTTTTATGCCTTTATTTGTGTGTGTTCTGCTTCATTTTCAGAACAGGGGAGAGAATTTCCAGATATTGAGGAGCTTTGAAGAGCTTCCAACAGGTTTTTTTTTTTATGAAATTGAAGTGCTGAAATAGGTTATGTCAGAGGCTATGTGGGAAATATTCCAGTCTCAACCCAACCACTCTCATACACAGACGCACATACACGCACAGGCCTAAAGCACTATTGTGATTGAATATGAAGCCCTACCTGCATCACCAAACTGATTGATTCAAGCTCTCCCAAGCAGTCACAAAAATATGATGAAATGCATTCATGCATGCGGATATAAACTGCCCGAGTTAACCCGATACTCATTAGACCCAATAAAAAAATTTGCTTTTCTCATTGTGAAATAAATCTGGTGTCCTGTCAAATTGAGTGAGGTTGCAATTTGAGAGTGTGCCCGGGTAAACATAATAAATAAACACTGTCCATAGCTCTGATTTTACACCCACACACACCCACACACACACACACACACACACACACAAACACACACACACTCACAAATTCTGTTCCAAAACCTAGAAAAGCTGCCTAGACAGCATCTGAAGGTATTTGCTCCAAACACTAAGCAGCATAGTTATGATTATGATACCTCAATTTGAATAAAATCTAAGGCAGCATTGCATATTTCCTTTGCAGATCATGAAAAATTAATATGAATATACTCCTATTCAACACTCTAAAGTACTGAGCTCAATCCAATAAAAAATGTAGGCCTACTATTTCACTGCACATTTTTGAGATTGTATCACATTTTTTTGCTTGTATGTATTTTTATTCTTATTAGTCTCACAATGTTAGCTTAGCAAACTGCTAACAGCAAACTCTTGTGCACTAATCTACCTTAAATTTAGCATTCTGTATTACAAATATTGTGGTTCCTACGATAAAATACATACAATTTTCTTCACTTTACATATGCATTTTACATGCTTTACATAAAAGCATCTGATAAATGAATAGATGTTTGTAGATGTCTATGTAGACAATAGGCAGCTGAATAGGTTTAGGAAGAGCTTCAGGCAGCATTGCTAAAAAAAAATCAACTAGAGACACATACGAGACTAAATAACAGCCAGTGTGAAGGGCAAGACTTGTTTTTCTGTGCATAGATTGGAATGGCATCACCCCTGAGATAAAATAGTGTTAAAAATACAGATTTGTGTCGATAGGGTGATAGGTCTATTTTCTGCTCTCTAATGGTATGAGGTTGAAAGGCCATTGGTGAGGCCACTGGCTGAGTTAGAGCACTCTGTAACATCTACTTGACTGACTGGCCTCTGGAAATAAAGTGTGGCCTTCATTAGGAGGGGTGCAAAGCCCAGTTCCCTACTATTGACTAATGAGAGCACCTGAACACCTCACACACATCCTCTGATAGGTCCCTCATTATGGAGGTGCCGGGTGTTAATGTGGGGCAGAACAAACTAATGTCAGTTTGTACGCTGCTCGAGCTCCCGCGTCAGTGCCCCTCACACTGAAAGAGAGAGAAAGACTCCACACTTGCATTGCTGTAAGAGCCATTATCATCCATCCTCCAGCTCCGCTTCAAAGTCAGACACACATGCACACACACACCTTTACAGCAAACAGGCTGGCAAGGTAAACAGGACACAATGGGCCTTTAGAAAGCTTAAATAAATGTTAATTAGCCATCAGTTTGAGCAGGATGTGCCATAACAAAGTCCCTGGGCGCACTCTCGGCCAGAGCCAAGGAGATGTTTTTGGGCTGTTTAACATTACTGGGACACTGTGTGTTCAAGCAACTCAGTAAACAGATGGTGATTAACCACAAAACTAAAGCCCAGCGCACAACAGAAGACTTAGTCAGCAATCACAGTGTGAGAGAAAAGAGTTATGAGGACAAAACACTGAAATAGACTGAATAGCTATTTGGGGGTGGAGAGAGAGAGAGAGAGAGGGGAGATGGATACACCTGTGAGTCTGTGTGAAAGCTGGCACAAGCTTGATGCTGGCATAAACTGTTAAAGAGATGACTCAATAGAGCAAAAACATGAGCTTTACTTCAACTGACTGTTTGGTGAGCGATAACTGCGTGATACGCTCGGGCTGGGTATCGGCAACCACCTCACGATACGATACGATACGATACAACACACCACGATGCATCTCATTATCATAACTGGATCGTGACTGAAACTGCATTAAACAAGAGAGACACTTTGCTTGTCAGGGAGAGAAAGGGAACCTGAGAGAATCTCATAGAAGCAGCTCGGATCACATGGAAAACTGCTGGATAGCTGATCCTTAATTGAACTGTAGGAAATGATATGAATCAAAACATAAATCATTCAAAAACAAGGACCTGAAGAATCAATAAAATATAGTTTTTTTTTTGGAAAAAATTCGGAAAAAGAACTGTAATATACAGATATGGTATTGTATCAGCACAGCCTAAATATCACTTGTTTAGATTGCTAACATTTGTATACAATATCATTTTTATGTAAAAAAAAGAAAAAGAAAAAAATCAATTATCAATAAATTTATATTTGTTAAATTAATTTGAAACAATTTTATTAACTGCTACACTGAAATTATTTGTAATGATTAAATGAAAAGAAAAAAAAGATCAAATTGCATCAGATTTCGTAGCAGAACTATTTGATTAAAAATATTTGAGATGATATTGAAATGACTGACTTTTGATTGCAGACATTGTTGAGATCTGTTCTCTATTTGTGCCTTGTAATTTACTGTATGGTTATATAAGACTGACAATGAAAAGTAAAAATAAATGAAATAAATACATAAAAACTCTCATATAGATATGCATGAATACATTTGCAACCTCTGTAACCCAAGGTCAAGAAGAGCACAATAACAAACACCCCCACACACACATCCAGACACAGTAAGGGTAAAGTGTAGGATCTTGCTGTTTTTCCATAAGATCTTCAGGCTACGGGCTCTGAAGAACCACTCAGTAAGCCTGGAGGTGGAGGCCGCTAAAATAGCCTCCTATTCTTTGAGCTTTATCATGCGCACTCATATCAGAAGACTGGAAAAGACGCCTGCTTTTCTATGCATTGCAACCTGTGCTGCCCAAGTACTTTTAAGGCTAATGAAAAGCCAGTAGCAGTGAGATGCAGTGAGGCAGAAGCTGTGCAAGTACAGAAACACAAAAACACCAGATACAAACGCAGTGCCTAAACTATGGCCAGTGTCCCTGTGTGTCACTGGAGCGACGGGGGCTTTTTGACATTGTCTTAGTGTGTCAACTCAGATGGACCCTCCTTTTTTCACCGGCAGCCAATTAGGTCAGTCGCTAAAATGCCAATGCAGGCAGTACTGTCTCATCGCATGTTAGGATTCATATCATGTCTGTGAGTGTGTGTGTGAGAGAGGTATCGTTCCTACTCAAGTGTATTAACTGTCAGTGTGGTTTGTGAAGTGTGGGATTAAAACAAATAAAGCAAATAAAACAACCAGTACTTCAGTTGGCAGATCATTTAAATGTATTAGCATTTTAATGGAAAGATAAGGATTTTCACTCTTTCATTCCATTTTCTCCCTCTTTTCACTCTCTCTGTTGCTCGTGTAAGCACTTAATGTTGGTTGTTAGTGAAAACCTTTTTTTGTTTTGATCAAAAGGGCTTTCAGAAAGCCAGGCAACCCTGATCTCACCAGCTGACCTGGTGTTTGCAAACGCAAACACTTTATCACCGCACACATTCACATCCTCAATGATAAAAACCCTCACCATACACCGACAGAAGTTTTTCAGAACTGCATATTATGGGGTGGACTCTTTTATACCAATGGTTTACAACCACCTGTCTTCTTTACAAAGGTGCTGGGTAACAATTTAAAAATTTGATTGATCCACTCTTCTGTTTCCATCAAACCTTAGATAAAAGAACGATTATTCATGGCTTCCTCTTTATTTTGATGTATTCTTTATGTATTAACTATTGAACGTATTTCTGCACATTCATACAGAGGTCTGAAAGTCTTAAAGAATACTTCTTACAGTAATATTCAGAGAAACGCTTACTAATACACAAATCATTTCTAGCACCAAAGGGCAAATGCCCTACAAGGCAAATGTGGATCAAATAAATACACTGCAATAAATAAATAAATACAAATATTTTTCAAAGTTGTAAATAAAACAAAGATTATTGGAGTATTTTTTACAAGAAAATACTATTTCAATTTATCTACTTCAAAATTTCAAGTTTAATTTAATGTTACTTTCCTTTTTTTTGTAATTGTGAAATTTACTAGCAATTTCCGACTGAAAAACTCTAAGGATAGCGATTGTCTATTCTATTGTCTTTCTATTGTGTTACTTTATCCTGCTATTAGTAGCTAGCACCAGAAAAAGCTGACATTTTCTGTCCAGATTTGGAATAATGAAATAAAAATGGTCAAATGTATTAAAGCTGACAGAATGACACTTTAATTGACAGCTGGAAGCATAATAAAATTAGCCAAAATATTCATTAAATGCACACACAATTCTGTGTTGGCCTGTTAATGGTTTCACTGTTCTAGTGCATCCATTTCGCCAGGTTCTATTGGGGGAAAAAATGCAAAGAAAATGTTGGCTGAAATTGTGAATCTATATTATAAAAAAATTCAATGGAATCCATAATTGTTTGGTCTTTTTGTCTGTCTCTGTGAAGAGTGAGAAGTCAAAGCGTGAAGCCGCTCTCTAACAGGCTCATCTGAGATGGCATTCATAGCTCAGTGCTCAGTTTCACTAATTGTGGGATTAAAAATAACCTGATCCTGCAATCCATCCCCCGGCTGGTCCTTTTTTCTCTTTGTCTTTCTTTCCCACATTCTCGTTTGGAAGTAGAGTAAAATAGAAGAAATGTTGACTACATTTCATCAGAATCTTCAGTGTGTATGAGGGCACGTACACACGCATAGACGATCCCACAGTTGAAATCGAGAGCCCAAAATATTTCATCACCTCAGAAGAGAATGAAAGCCAAGACATCTGGGGATTGTTCCATGAGAGCTCCTCAAACGCTGCCGAGGTGCCACGGCAGACGCCATCAGGAGTGATTCCTTCTCTGTTCCCTTTCCTTCTTTTCCCAGCTTGCAGTCGAGCATTTGTCATTCCATCATCCCTTCATCTGTTCTATCTCTGTTCTGTCATTACCTGTGTCCTGCGGGCTGACTTTTGGCTATTGTTGCCAGACAGCAGATTGGACGGAATGCTTGAGATGTCAGCAGAAGTGTGGAGTGCTTTTTTCTTCATCCAAACTGTGCCTTTCGTTCTGTGGTAGATGACGGCCAGTCTGGCAAGATGGGTTTTTTGGGTTGGGGGGGATCCACACTACTAGTGACCCAAGACAAAACCTCTCATACTGCTCAGTGGATGTAGCTGTAGTTGTAAAGTCACTAGGGATTGGAGTCGTAAGAAACTTAATGACTGTTTCCAATTACTCTCAATGATTCTGTTTCATTAATGATTCTTTTAGTACTTTTGAGGAAATATTTGGGGGGGGGAAAGGAACTGCTCTCAGCCGTGCTGTTGCCTAATGAAGAGATCATTTCAGATTTCAACAAAACAGATATAACAAATCAAAAGTAAATGTAGTAGTAATATAGTTAATTCAACGCTTTCATGACTTTTCACAGACTTTTTAGAGGTGACATGAAAGCAACAATTGCTGTTAACTATTTTAAATAAAATACTAAACGAACAAACACTATGGTAACTTATTTCTTGCATTCATCTTGATAAAATCACATTGATTACAACAATTAGTAAGAATTTATTCATGTTTATCTTGACTGTGGTTGTCGAATGCACAATCAGTCATTAAAAACAATGATTTAAATCCCATGAACCCTAAGTAATATAACAGTTCTTGACAAAACTAATAACTTGTGGTTAAGTAAGTGTGTCACATTAATTCAGTTATTGACTTACTGTTCAGAAGTATTTCCTTAGTGTTTTTCATAAAACACAAACACACAAAGTTATTTACTAAAAATAACAGGCTCAGAAGAGCCATCGGTTTGGGAATCTGACTACACTGGTCACACTGTATGTTTCGCACTGTAGATTCAGTGGTGTTGTGGCGCCGTTAAATAGAAGTGTCAGAGTATTTTTGCATGGTGCTTTGTCAGCATCACCAGAAGAATACATGCTCAAGGACTAACGGAGAGATTTAACAGAACACAACATGAAGATAATAAAAATAGCATAAAAATATAAAATAAAAATATAATAAAAAAATGGTACAGCAACAATGTTGCAACCATATGTAACCATTGTACACGGTGAAAGGGTGGACTAGCCAGCGCTGCATTCGGACTTGCTGTAATTAATGTGGTCTATAGAGTATACACATTTTTTTTTGCCCCTACAAGCTATATTTGCATGATATCATGGTAATGAATGCCTCTTCCTTAGAGCTAATTTGCTGACTAAAAGAAGATATATTGAAACAAACAACCTTGAGAAGGTGAGCTGGTCTCGAAATAAGCCTTTGCTTTGCATTAACATGCTTGTGAGCTATCTATCTATCTATCTATCTATCTATCTATCAATCTATCTATCTATCTGTCTGTCGATCTTTCTATTATAATCTAGTTAACTTAAAGTTCTTAAAAAAAGAATACAGTTAATTTAATTAGATTATTTTCTCTTTTTTATTTGGATGTAAACTATTTTTCTTTCTGTTTACATCCAAATAAAAATAGAAAATAATCTAATTAAATTAACTGTATTCTTCTTTTAAGAACTTCGTTAACTAGATTATCCAAAATAAACATTGTATTATAGTATGTATTATATACATACATAATCTTTTTTTTCTTTTTGCTGAAACAAGTAAAAAGAACCTATATATACAATTACACCATGACATTCAATTATTCATACCATGATCTTACCACCGCATATCTAAGGTAGAGATACATTGCTTAATTGCTCCCCTAAATTTAATTCCTAGCAGAATATTTGTCCTTAATGATGCTGAAGGAAATATCATGTCCACACATTTGTGATTTTCCCACATATACACACACACTTCCTTTCTCACTGTATAACATGATGCCAGGCTACTTTCGAAACATGAATATCTTCGAGAATAATAACCATTTATGTCATTCTGCTGGAAAGGGAAACAGCTAAACCCACAAAGGCAAAGGCATTTTGGGGATGCATGTGCATTTGAATGTGAATGTGCAATAGTCTTAGAGTTAGGGTTAGCTGCTCATCATGTGGAGAGGGAGATCTAGCTAAATGCAGTGTTCACTTGCATTGAGGCTTTATGGTAATATGCAGCGGTTGTCTCTGTAGGGTGGTGTGGGTGAAAACTTTTGGCTACACTTTCTGCCGCACCCTACGTGGTAAAGCTGCATGCAGCATGTTGTGGACACGTCAACCCAATGGGGTTGTGATGTTCATTTTAGAGCTAGTCAGTCAAATGCTCTAATGTTTGTTTGCCTTCATTTTCTGTAATTAATTATGCTATAATGAATCTTTTTTAGAAGGAACAAGTGCAGCCATATAAGCCAGTTCCGCCGCTGCTTTAGCCTCAACATTCTCTCAGAAAAACAACTTGAAAGACTATCTTTTTAGATTTGTGGAATCATGTTTCATGTTGCATTACAGATTGCTCCCTTCTCTTCTAAATCATGATTATTTCTTGCCCAGCATGACTAGAAATGTCATGAAATGACATCATCCTCTTTTTTTGTATCCGACAGGGCTAAAAAAAGATAACAGATAACTCACCTACATGAATGAGATCATTCATTCAACATCAAACTGAAGTCAATTCAGATTATATGGATACGAATACATTAAACTGATCAAAAATGACAGTAAAGACATTTATAATGTTACAAAAAAAATGTATCAAAGAAAAATAGGTATCACCGTTTCCACAAAAAATATTAAACAACAACTGTTTCAACATTGATGATAATAAGAAATGTTTCTTAAACAGCAGATCAGCATATTAGAATTTCTAATGGATAATGTGACACTGAAAACTGACGTAATGCCTTAAGTATACATGTAATCTACACATTTATATAATATTATATAAATCTCTCTCTCTCTATATATATGTAACATTGTAGACATTTTCAAATTTTCTTCCTGAAAAGTTCTGTCTTTTAGTCATCCCCTTTAAAACACTAGTATGTCTTGCACTGTACTGATTTTAAGCATCCCACCACAAACGTTGCTTGACAACATGTCAAGTTAAAAATAGTCCAACTTTGAAAAACACACTATCTAGCAGTTTATAATGTGTGTTATGTAAAGGCCCCCTAAGAAACGTGTCTGATCAGGGTTAGTTGAACCCAGCATCAGTTTAATTATACAACACACTGTCTGTTATAGGCTTGTGGAAATAAATGGAGTCGCGGTGATATTGTTGGGCATCAGCAGTAAGAACCTTTCACCCTCTGACAAACGACATTAGCAAACAAAGTGGATCACACCTCAGAATGTGCTGACCAGCTGAGGTGACCGCATGGGAGAATATTACCACCCATCTTTTGCTTACCCTTTAAAATGGAGGCTGCTTTTGTCAATGAAGGGAGAAATATTTAAGTGGAGCTATCAAAAGACCCTCTTTTTAAGCGTTGGACCAGCAGGAGTGCCCAGCTGAATTCAAATGGCAAGAATGAAAAAGAGAGTGAAAAAGAGACTCTGTATGTGTGTATATGTGTGTGTGCTCACACACATACAGAACGGGCTTCTGAAGCTAAAATGGCCAGAGGCAACGACTTGTGTTTTGTGAGAATCCCATCACACTGATATCTGCTTTATCAGTCTCCATTGTATCAAGTAAATTGCTGCAGCATAATTATATGGTGGTCACAACTAAATAAACAGTGTTTAGATGGCTGCATATACTCCAGGCAATGAGCTGCAATAATTACATAAAATATACCACAACATTAGGAGTTACGCTCTGTTCTGTTTGGCAAAATGATATTTAAAATGTAATTTATTCCTGTGATGGGAAATCTGAATTTCCAGCAGCCATTACTCCAGTCTAATATGCTGGATTGCTGCTCGAGAACATTTTTGTATTATCATTTTTCAACAGAATAGTGCTGCTTAATATTTTTGTGGAAACTTTGAAGTTTTTCAGGATTCTTTTATGAATAGAACGTTCAAAATATATATTTTTTTGTAATAATGTAAGCCTTTACAGTCTTTCTTGACCAATTTAATGTGTCCTTGCTGAATTAAAGTGTTAATTCCTTAAAAAAAAATACTGACCCCAATCTAATTAATTTTACTGACTTTGTGTTGCACACATATGACCTTCTGTAACGTCCATAACCAGATGCTCCCAGTCCCATCCAAACTATTACATGGAATCAAAGTCTGTGTTAATAATTCGAACATGGCCGGTTCAAACAGTGTTTATGACACAACACACGATTTTGACGAGTTTGTTCATAACCTTTGTTTCCATTATCAGCTGTCTGGATCTGGAAGCGAGCTCTGTGATGACAAATCACATGGACGCTGGAGTGGAAAGAGACCATAGGGGACAGAGTTAACATTTCTCACCCATCTACAATTGGCTACTTACTCAAACCCCTCTAGCGTATTCTAGAGGCTAATTTGCTGGAACACAGGGGGCAAAGGACATTCACCTACCCCTAATCCCCCTTCAGAAGTGGCCCAGATAGCGTCGATATGATGTTCTAGGTCACATCTATCAGCCCAGCCCGTTCTCCTTGCATTCCATTGACAGCAATGCTCATTTAATCACCTTAATGAGAGCGTGGAACGGCGAGAACAATGATGTGTGGCCGCAGTCGTTTAACTGTAGCTCAGATGCTTATGAAATGCCGTCTCTCCTCCTCCGTGTCAGTGTAATCTCATTTTGAATCTGTTTTACTGCCTTCAGCAGGCACATTCAAAAACCTCTGAACACACTCGCTAGTCTCGCTCCGTGACGGCTCTGCTTCATTATACATGACTGCGCTACCCGGTGGATGAGCCATTGAATAGTTTCTTTCTTTTCTTTGTTTTTTTCTCACTTCTCCGGACGATAGATATATAGCGGCATGTTTTGAAAGAGTTGAAGAGACGAGAGACAGGAAAAGGACATTAAGGCTAAAGTGGACATAGTATAATCTGGTTAGGCCACATCACCAGCTGAAACCAACTGAGGTGTCGAATTGCTGATAAAGAGATTTTCCTCCCGCTGTCTCCCCGGTAATAAACCAATTTGTGGTACTCCACATTAGAGCGCCCACCACCACCGACACTGGCACAGACCATATGTGCACATATATTACAGGTCCTACAGAAAATAGCAAATATACTATGAATATATACAATTTGAGGAAAAAGTCCAATACGGAGGCAATCTACATAAACCAAACTGGTCAAAATAAATTTGGTAACACTTTCTATGACGCCCATATTTATAATACATTATAAGGGCATTCTTAAGGCATTATAATGAATGCATAATGCATTATAAAAACCCTTATAATATGTTATATCATCTTATGAATATTCATAAGAATAGTTTTAATGTTTTATAATATTTACTTATTTGTGGTTATAGCTTTTAAGAGTATGATGATTTATAACACACAGTGAACATGTTGCATCCACTATCAATAATATAATATCAATAGTAATATCAATAATAATAAAAGTAATGATAATAATAATAATAATGTAAAGCCTACTAATACTCTAATGAGAGTTAATTGACATGTAGTTGCAAAGTTGCTTATAGACTAGGGGGACCATGAAAATAAAATGTAACCTAACATATAAACATTGCATTTTTTTTTCAGTTGAAATTATTAACTAGCTCACATCAAAATGAGTATTAGCCTCACAGGGAACACTCAAATAACACTCCACACCTAACCACTTACAAGATGTAGTAAGATACTGTGCAGATCTTAAATAAACAATGTCAAGATATATAGTCCATTATAAATGTAAAAATAGATTTTATATGGTGTTCATTGTGTGTTATAAATAATCATAATCTTAAGACTTATAACCACAAATGCGTAAGCATTATAATGTATTATAATTGTTGTTATGATTATTTATAAGATGATATAACATATTATAAGGTCTTTTATAATGCATTATGCATTCATTATAATGCCTTAAGAATACCCTTATAATGTGTTATAAATATGGGCTTCATAGAAAGTGTTACCATACATTTTTACTAAAAAACACAGTTTTGGTAAAGGCAGCCTTGCTGGCTGATACTGTACACTAAAAATACACACATGTAGTTCTGTGCACTGACAGTAAATATAAACCGACAGAGATAAACTACAACAGATAACCCCCACAGAGATGAACAAACCAACTTTCGTTCCCCAACAGGGCCGAAATCAATAGAAAAAATGACATACACAGTCGTTTTTGCTGTCTTTCACTATGTGAAGGTTAAAAAGCTTTAAATTGCAAGCGTAAATCCTTGTTTTGGCACTGCAGCAGTCGAACTTGTTTGTTACTGACAATTGGATTAATATAGCAAGTCCCACCTACAGCAGTATTTGTCTGTGTGTGTGAATGCATACAAGCATTTGCTGCAAATGGATGTGTCTCCGGACCCTGACCTCTCTGACCGCTCATTCAGTGCTGACGAATCGTCTTTCTCGTTCTCCCTCAGCAGTCATTACCGGCAGCCTTAAAGCCTCTCTTCCTCACTAAGCTGATCATTCTGTCATAGTCCAGCACCCAGCACACCAGAGTCTCTCTCTCTCACACACACACACACACACA
>NW_015627959.1:679529-680440 GCF_001515625.1 Sinocyclocheilus rhinocerous
CACACACACACACACACACACTCACACACACACACACACTGGTGTAGCAGTCCACCGCGAACAGTGTAGGAAAACCTAAAATAGAAAATTCCTCAGTTTTTCAGTGCTTCTGTCTCTTTATAAACAATACATAAAAAGAAAACATTTATAGAAATGTACAAGTCTATCAACACACTGCTACTTAATACTAACCATGGTACTAGTAAAATAAATGAAATAAAATTAATAATGTTAAGTGCCATTAACTCATTAATTTTTATAGTATTTATGTTAAGTTGTGCAACCTGCATTGCACCTGCAAATTTCTCTTGATTTCTTTAACTTGTATTTTACAATTTATTTTTTATAATAATTTTACACAAGTTCAAACTGAATATATAGATTTTTTTCTTATGTTAAATGTGTGTGAATTTACATAGCCTGTACTCTTCTGTGTATGGCTCTGTGAATGTGAGTGTGTGTGTGTGTTTACTCAGTATCTATAACAGACTCCGTTAATTCTTGCTCAACAAATAACAGCTACAAAACATCAAATACAGTCATCATGATTTAATTAGGACAACAATAAATCTAAACAAGAAAAATGTGTAGAAGCTGCATAAGATCTCTGATATTTCTGATGATATTTTACTGAATACTTGTGAATAAATGTGTAATGAAGGAATAAATGTGTAAATATTTATAGAATACATTTGATTCTAAATTTAGAAAGACTTTGAACCTTAAGGAAAGATATACTCTTCAAAGCCATATTTTTTACCTTATGAATATTGCATAATTTACTATATAACAGAAAAATAACAAACAAATAAAAACACAGAAATATATAAAATAAAAATGAGAAAAACTAAAGTAAAATTATTTCAATATTATATATATATATATATATATATATATATATATATATATTT
>NW_015627959.1:680450-697176 GCF_001515625.1 Sinocyclocheilus rhinocerous
ATACTTTTTTTAATTGAAAAGTAAATATATATAAGCATACTGATAAAAAACATACATACTGTGGCTGTTATATTTGAATATATAAAACTGTAAAACAATTTCTGTACAGAGCAGGTATATTTTAAATAAATCTGAAAGTATTTTTAAATTAAGATAATCATATTAAACTGACTGAAATTCTAAAGAAAACCACTACAGCTCAGAGACCTCATTAGAGCAAAGGAACATTTGAGGACAATGCCTCGTGTAGTCGCTATGAATTTATCAGTGTGCACACTTACTTTTGGATTTTAGTAATAATAAATATGAAGGTGAAGATTGCCACATCAATAATTCCAAAACTTCCATAACCCAAATTCAGCTTGTTTGTTAGTGTGTATGTGTGTGTGTGTGTGTGTGTAGGTTTGGTCTATCTTATCAGAGTGGTTGGCTGTGATAAAACAAGAGTTGTGATGAGAAAATAAAACAGATCAATAGTGTCTGGGATGTTATCTGGCTTTACAGTGGTTAGAGCCTCAGCCTTTCTGCTGTCCAGAAGGGCCTGACCGTTTCTAGATGTTTCTTCTTCGAGACAGCAGAACATTAGAGCTTACCAATATGGACACCGATCTAGATAAGACTCGCTTATTCCACACACACCTCATCCCTCATCAGCCTCTCTTTTTTATTCTTCTTGCTCTTCATTTATCTCAATCTATACGTCTCGGTCACTATCTTTGCAGATGATGCTGTGTATCTTTCTCCACTTCAGAGTATATCCGAATCTTTTATTCCATCTTGCTCTCACTTGCTCTATTTTATATTTTCTACTTTTTAAATCGGAGTGTATTGTTTCTCACAGATGCATAATAAGAACAAAGAAAATGATAAGAAAATCAAACTGACAGCTCTAATAGATATTAAAAGCGGCAAAAGAAAAAAAAAAGAAGGAAACAGAATGAGGTGCTTTACTAACAAAAGAGGAGCTGGTGCGAAAAATGTCAATCACTCCCGCTCTTTCTTGTACTTGCCACATGTTGCAATTCATTTCAGTTTCATTCATATTTCCCCCCTTTTTTAATGAGAGAAACACATTTCTGAAGAAATCTTAAAAAAGGCCGATGGCAGACGAAGGGCGGAGACGCCTGGGCCGTGAACCGCAACATTTTCTCTCACTTTTTCGCTTTTCCATTTAAAGCGCCACATGCGCAGCCCCAACCCAAACCAATTTTTCCCTGCATGAATTAAATATGAGGCTTGGTAATGTTTAAATGAGCAAACGAGAGACAAGCTCGATCAAACCGGCTCCCAATGACCCGATCCGCTTCCCACCTAGGGCATCCAAAACACCCTTCATCATCATTGCGTAATAAAAAATAATAAAACAAAAAAATATATGGATAAGAAAATGTGACCTAGCTCGTTTTACAGCACAGTAAATCAACCTATATTACTGGCTGGTATCAAAGGTAATTGAAACTCTTTGAGTAATAGCACCATCTCCAGTAATGCACTCCATCAGCAAGATTACTGCACACACTGAACATATATCACACAAAGCAAAAAGAGCTCTGGTTGCTAGGAGATCTAGCCCCATTTGTAAGAGACAGAGAGAGAAATAGGGAGACACGGGAGTATGAAGTGAAGGTGGGGGTACAGAAAGGGAAGATGGCTTTTTCCTTTTCTTTTGTTATTTTTCTCCCTTGAAAAAAAAAAAAAGAAAAATCAAACCAATCATTTGCTTTCACTCCGAAATCGGTTTCTGTTTGGAATCAGAGGAGACGAGCGTGATCATAAATCAAATGTGAGCGTGATACAGGGTTTAAAGTGGAACCATACACTAACGCCTGCTGCAAAAGGGACATTAAACACCTCCGCACATGGCCCAGACTCAATAGCCAATCTGACAGCTTATTCCTCATGGCGAAGAGGTCAGAGGCTCTGCGTTGCATTTGATACACACAGCGGACCACTTTTTCCTCTTCATTCCTTCTTTACGTGTGAAGCCCCAAAACTGAAAATCATTTGACGTTCTGAAAAGTGCAGGAGAAATCCAGCCAGACGAATGCTCAAGGAAACACACTCTCACACACACATTTGCAACTCACTTCCACTTAAATTGGAAAAACAAACAAAGAGACTAAATAAATTACTTAAACTAAATGACTATCCTGCACATTTCCGCACATCGATCAAAAGCTTTTCTGACCAAAACCCATAATTAAACTTTTCAGATGGGTGCGGATATCGGGATCTTTCACCATCCATCAAGTGGGCCAGGGGAGCGGACAGCGCGAGCGGTTCAATTGAAAACGTAGCAGAGCGTGTGAGAAATTCCACGCTGAAGCTGCTTCCAATTAGCTGCACTGTAAATTTTTGAGCGGCGGCACGCAGCAGTTACACAAGCCACCACTCTCTGTCTGTCCTCCTCGAAGCTAATCAAAAATTAACTCAGAGGGAATATAAGAGGAAAAAAAGCATGTAAACGAATCAGGTAATTATGAGTGTGTTCTGAAGCATCACGATCAGGGGCGGTTTACAGAGGACGTAGTGATTTTCAGAAATGCCGCACTGCCTAGTAGCATCCTATTAATTGTGAAACTATAACATTTGAGAGCAAACAGTGTTGCTTTAATAAATAAATAGATAATATAAAATAATAAAAAAGTTGTGATGACAAAATAAATTAGTTTGTGTCTCAGTATTTCTCTTTAATTCAAACTAGCTGATTTTCTGAATCAAACAATTCGAATTACAGAACTGCAATAGATTCATTAGCCACTAAATGATCCGCCAAACATGCACACATGCCTAGACCATGAAGATAAAGACTAAATGAATGAAAAGAGAAATCGGACAAGAGTGTGAGGGAAGCAGTGCACATCGGACAGCAGAACAGTTGAATCTATGAGCATGCATTAACGGGGGGAGAAGGGGGTGGTGTTCAGATGTTACCTTGGTCAGGGCTCCTCCAGCGATGACCTGAAGGGTTAAAATGAACCCCCCACTCCAGGGCTGTAGAGGGTCATCAAGACTCAGCTCAGAATACTTAACGTCCTCTTCCCATTCCGTGCACACACATGCACGCACACAGCCGCTCTCACACACACATGCACGGCAGCCAGACCTGCGCGCGGCACGTACAAGATCAGTGTTCCGATGTTCCCACTGAAGAGCGAAAACTCAAGGTGGAAAAAAAAAACTGAAAAAGAAAGATGAAAAACGCAGGATGGCAGCTGTCTAAACAGACACGGTTGGTCACAGAGAGGTTAAAGAAGCATCATGTGTTCTGATTATCTCTCTCTTTCTAACACTCTATGCTGTTGCTGCTTTCTCTCTCTCTCTCACTCTCTCTCTCTCGCTCAAGCGGAGGCTGTGCTGATCGCAGAGGCTGCTGATGCACTGGGAAGTTTGCAGTCCTCGATGAAGCCCCCGTCACGCATGGCTGGTCCCGGCACACGCTATTGGTCGAGCCTCTGTCAATCTGATACTCTGGGGGAGGAGACAGCAGTAGGGGTGGAAGGGAATAGGAGGGGTTTCTGAGCTGCATTAACCATTTGGAAGCCAAAAGATCTGTTCTTTCCTCAGTCACCCCCCTGAATGCACATGCACACACACACACACACACACACCTTCAACACAAACACAGAATCCCCGGGTCTGCAGCAGTTACTGCTGCTGTTGAGGGAGGAAAAGAAAGCCCACCTTGACACAGTTCTTTCCTTCTAAAGTTTCAGTCCTGCTATTCTTTTATAAACTCTCTTTTTCTCCTAAAACACACACACACACACACACACACATATGAATACAAACAATTCAGAGCAACGACTACAATCCAGTATTTTTCCTTACACAAAAGGTTCTTTACAATTACCAAAACAAGACTCTATTTTTGCACATGGACCCTGTGTTGAAAGCCAAGCAAGTAATTGCAATTATAACAACCACAATTGTCACCTATTACAATTTCAGCCATTTTATTGGTGTCAAAATTGCAGAAATCATGCGAAACAAAAATAGAAAACTGAAGCATTTCCAGAGTCCAGTGGCCCATAAAGAAAAGCACAAGTGAAAGTTTGAAGGCTATTTTGTTTGATTTAGGAGCATGGCTGGGAGCGGGTCCGGTGTGAACAGAACATATTTGTGCATAAATGCATGACTTTATGATCACCCCCTACGGGCATGTTTCAGGAGAGGCCATTAGCCTTTCTACTTCACTGAGAGAGAGACCGAGTCTCACTACATTTCTATGCAGAAGAACTATTTTTTAGATTTCTGACAAGTATTTTGCACTGGCCGTTACTAAATAATAAAGTATTGTTCTGGACGTCTGGGTCTCAGCGTTTTTTTTGGCTCTACTTGACATGAGGGAATGTGGAATATTGATGTGGCAATCTTCAGCTTTCTAATTATTTGCTCAAATATAAGTGGCAATTTAAAAGAGTGATAAAGTCCATTACTAAATATATTCTCTCAGGCACTCTGGCAATTATCTGATCAAATGGATTATCAGTGTTCTATGTGTATAAATGTGCAGACTGAAGGCACCAAATGTACTTGTTTTACACATTCTTACATACAGACTATCTACATGAGAGAGAGTGTGTGTGTGCTGGAACTTACAGTTTATATACTCTACAGCTCAAGAGTTTGGGGTCGGTAAGATTTTTAATCAGTAAAATCAATAATATTGTGTAATATAATTTTTAAATTAAAATAAATGTTTTCTATTTTAAAATGTTTTATGGTGTAATTTACTGTGATGCACAGCTGAATTTTCAGCAGCTATTATTCCAGTCTTCAGTGTCACATAATCCTTCAGAAATCATTCACTCACGAAACAGTTGTGCTGCTTAATATTCTCGTGGAAACCAGATAATCTTTTTCAGGATTTTTTGAGGAATAGAAAGTTCAAAAGACCAGCATTTATTTGTAATAGAAATCTTTTGTAACATTATAAATGCATTTACTATGACTTCTGTTCAATTAAATGCATCCTTGCTAAATAGAAGTATTAACTTACTTTTAAAAAAAATCTTGCACAAAAAGATTCCTAAATACAATTGCAATTTTACTTTTAGAAGTAAAGTTAGTCTTAGATATTATAAGTCAATGGTATGTTCTTAGTAAATGTGAGTGTTTCTGTTAGCTTGTCTGTTTACCCAGACACACATGTTAGATGATCCTACACCAGATTACACTTCATCTTCACATCTGAGGGGATCTGTAACGAGACACCTTGGAGATGCATGCATATACACACAGCAGTAACTGAAAGACATATAGCCAAACAGCCATTAATATATGACAGCTCACTGTAAACTAATCTGCATTTGGTTATATTGTTAATATTCTTCTCAAAAGAGCTTTTCTGCAAGGAAAGGGTTATGAAGAGGGCGATCAATGCCTACTTTAAACAAAGGACTCATTAAAGGCATGCACGTGGAGAGCTCGGAGCGGCCGCAACACATCACAGAAAGCATGACTCAACAATTGCTCTCTTTAATGATCGCTGTAATCTAATTCTAAACGCCCTCATCGCTCTGCATGCACAAGTGTATAGGGCTTGACAGTAGACGTGATATATGTTGTGCTTTTTTAAATTATGTTTTTTTTTCTTGTGCCTCTCTGCTCCACTTGCTTTTGCATTACAATGCAGATTGTTTGCGGGGTGAGAGGGAAAGAAGGATAAAAAAGAAAAACAATTTTTCGTTCTATTGTTCGTCGTGTTCAAAGCTCTATGGGTAAGCTCGCTCGGCCGTACGAGAGTGTATGTGCAGTTTCTGCTTACCATAAAAACGCTGCCGCTGTTGAACACATGTGCAACCTGCTAAGCTTGACTTTAGCACTGCGCAGAGTTTATGTGCGGCGGGTTTGCGGAACAGGCCACCGGATCATTAAGTTGCAAATTAAGCATAGTTGCAGAGAGCGGACGAGTATATCCATCAGTCAGTGAAGTGTGAGGGCCTGTCACCGCAGAGAAACTGATTCTACCGGCCGCTAATCCGCCCGGGGTGCCTTCTCCTCTCTTGTGTCCCCAGGTACTGCACTTAACATTCAATTTTTATTCCTATTTGCTTGCTTATTTGCCCGTATGCCTGCCTATGCCAGCTGTTTACCATCTCCGAGAAGGTTGTGTAATGAGGTAAACAGTCCACTCCACAGTGACAGTGCTTCGCAGCGACGGACGGGGGAGATTGACACGGCCGATGAGGAGAAGTTGGGAATGACTGACAGCTGATGGGGATTCGTCGAGGGATGACGACAGGTGGTAATGCTAATGCAGGTCACGCATGTACAGCGGGACCTTCCTCTATTACATTTGCTTTCTTTTTCACTCTCTCAGCCTCATTCTCATATTCCCACTGATGCCGCCGCAGAGCAGGCCATGGAAAAGAGAAGGCTGTTTGCTCACACCGTGCCAGTCCCTGCAGCCCCTGGTGAATACAGCACCCCACAGCGCTCTTAAGCCCCAGCGCAAACAAGCCACATGCACGCACGTTGTTTGAACTTTCTCCTACAGTGGCAACTCATCTCTCTGTGTCTTCTGGGACTTGCTGTCTTTCTTTCCTTAATACACACAGGCTGATATTATACTTGATACTTATTTATGACTTGGCAGAGCTGTTGCTTAAATTTCCCGGCCCCCATAGCCCAGGCCTGATCAGTAGGCTGTACCACAAAAAAAAAAAAAAAACTTGTGCCCCCCGAGAAGGGAACCACAGCGTGTTCTATTTGGACAATAACAAACACCAATAAAAAAATCTGTGAAAAGCATGTGTATGCTGTGTGTGACTTTGATAGGTATTGGTGTTCAAAGCCCCACAGCCATCCCCTGTGGACAGTGGTCTGCGTGGGGTGCGAGTTCAATAAGGGGTCAGCATCAATCAGAGGACATGTCACTTTGCTTCCAGACCCGACTCTATGCTGACAGGCCCGAAAGCCAAATGTAAGACAGGGCGTGACCTTAGAGGTCACAAGGGGTCAAGTGACTTTGGGCTTGAGGAGGGCTGTGGCAAAGAGATTGTTAGGTTTTCCGATACTAATTCATTTTTCCTAAACCAGTAACAGGAAGATGGCTTTTAGTGCCTGGGAAAGGTTCAATATATGACACGGACATACACACTTTTGCGATTCATCTAAAAGGCAGATAGAAATTTAGCTTAAATTCCCTTCAAGGGCAGGCTAGTTTAGTGTCGTAGATTAATATGCCGCTAGTAGAAGAGTCACAGATGGCTCAGCAACACAACAGCCAAGCAGCAGCTGCTTGCGCCATGGCTGGTGTGAGATCAGTGCGTGGTCTTCACAGAGGCCTGGGCAAAAACACAATCCCTGCCTTCAGAAAACAATGCAAAATCTGCTTCATATCAATCAAAAATTAAATGGGTGGTGAAAACCAATTTAGCTTAGATTGTTAAGATATTTTGGGCACAAAAAGTGTCGTAAAGTACTTACATACACCCACACCTGCGCTGATTAAATTAGAGCCTTCTGTAATGTGGTGTGACGGTCTATTAGTGCAATGTTTCACTGGTAAATACAGATATTGTTACTGCCAAACCTGTAGATGAATCAGATGACATGTAACAAGGCATAATGGGCTATTGATTTTCTAACCACTCAGAGGACACTGTCGAAGATTTAATGGACTTCAGATTCTTAATATGCCTTAATATTAATATAAAAATATCTTTTTTTTTCATGTTAAGACCTTGAACTGGTCATGGTACTTTACTCAGCAGAACAGTAAGGGTTGGATTTAACTGAATTGTATTTTAAAGTGCTGCCCAATGATGCAGGGAAATCAACAGTGTGAATTTTCTATTAGATTTATACAGCAGGCCTTTGTTTGCAGAGAAAAATTAATACAGCACAAGCCCTGACCCATCCACTCAATAGCCATAACCACATTTAGAAATGTGACACAGCGTCAGGACTCATTAGAAATGCACGATTGTGTCTCGTAAAGTGATGCTGATGGAGATGGCAAACATGTCTCAGTATCTCTGCGTAATTAGATGCAAATTAGCGCCAATTTCAGACAACTCTATTCAAACATCAAACAAGACACCGTAGTTAATTATAACTAAGACAGGAGGTAATTTAGGCCTGTGCCCTCGTGCAGGTGTGAACAGACTTGCTAAAAGAGGAGAGAGAAGTGAGATAGAAGTGTGAGAGAAGTGAATGCCTATTTAAAGTGACTGTTGATTCACTCCTACCTGTTTCCAACTCTTACGTGCTAATTCTCAACAGAAGGTGCTTGCAAAACCTACCTGCGCCAATTATTGCTCATTTCTTCATTAGTGAGTGAGGGCATTAAAACTGATGGAAAGCTAGTTTAAATTTAGAGAGCTTAATTCATTTATTTTCCAGCTGTATCTTTGAGCCCTGCAGCACTAATGGGTACACGCTAAGATTAACATCACAACACCAGCTAGCCTTTTAAAGCTTTACTTCACAAAACTTTAAGGAATAACTTCTTAAGAAGTCCAATTACATGCAATTATCAAAACCGCTGTTGCAGAGGGCTGGCGATTTACGTTAAAAAAATTGCGACTGAAATGGTTTACATGTCAATGTATTGAGTATTAGATAAAAATTATTGTCCGACTGATATGAGTTTACACAAATAAAGTCTTCCCAGCCCTTTAGCGCGTGCCAAACGACGCCAATGCCGAACTACAGCTGAGTTGTCCTTTTAATATGCCCCACAATTCTCAAATAATGACCGCCCACAGACAGATATGCATTTTGAAGCGAGGTCCAAATCCTGTCTCCAGAGACAAAATCAACAAAAACAAAATAAAATGAAAATCTAACCACAGAGCTCCCATTTTCCTGTCCATTTGGTATCACAGGGGGCAAAGCTGTGGAAGCTCATTTTCACTGCCGCTTTGCCTGCCCAGAACGAATGAATATTTCTGATGAAGCAAATGCATATGCAGAGAAGGCTTACGTGCTACGAGTCAATAGGCGTCTCCCTCAGAGAGTCTCTTTTCTCTCACTGAGCATTGATCATGTGCTACATTTGCCTCCCGCTCACAGAATGAAAGAAAAAAATGAGGGTGTATTTACAGGGGCTTGTAATGATATCATATATCAGACTGACCCACTGGTGTAATGATTTCACAAAAATACCTCACTTAGAGAAAAGCAGAGGACAGTGCACGCTGAGATGGACTGTCGCCGAGCCGCCGCTTCTAACGGATGCTGTTTGGGAGCAGGGGAGGAATACAAAAATGGGGATTTGTTTTATGTCGTACGATGCAATAAACATCTAAAAATCTCTTTGAGATGGCAGATGGAGGTTGTTGCCAGAGATTTTCCTCCACAGAATTCAAGAGACTTCCCATGGTGCTGCTGCTCGTTTCTTGTGACGGTGGGCAAACAACATTGTGATTGCAGCTTACTAATAGGGCTATCCATCAAATTCAATATTTCATTTCTTGATATGCTAATGAATTAATCCAAATTGTCACAATTATATATGAAATTTTGAAGATTATTCCAAGATATTACATTATTACATTAAAGCAGAGAAGTAAATCATTGAACATGATGTTTGAACATGAAAAGGGCTTTAGAAGTCAAAATATTTTTTACGAGATATCTTTGGCAGTCCTGTCACATCCTGCTAAGTAGTTTTCTCCGAAAAAAAAGCAATTTGAGACCTCTATAAATTCTGTTCCATTTGGTTATGCTGCGTCTATCTGTTTTATGAATGAAAGAACGTGTCCTGTGTGAACAAATACACAAAAACATGGCGGTTGTACTGCTACTGAAACTTTCTGTATGGGTCACTGTGTTGTTGTTTTTTAAACACATTATTGTATTTATAATTAACCAGATTAAATGAACACGTTCAATTGAACGCCCTACTTATTTTGGATAAGCACTGGCCATTAAACAAAAGCCAGTGAGCAGAGAATTTTATTGCCGTCACTGTAATGCAACATGCGAGACTTTGAGAACTGAGCATCAGTTCAGGCCTCCATGGAGACGTGAGCAGAAAGAGAGAGTATCTATTGTCACTAGTGCATGCTCTGTCCCATACAACTGGAATATCAATATGCCACCTTCTCCAGGAGATGTGCTCTCTTATACACCCTCACTATGTCACATTTTTAGCTCTTTTTTTTTCTCCCTCCTGACCCATCCCTCCATATCTTGATGTATGTGCGCCCCATGCAGTTCAACACAAGCTGGATTATGGGGTGGGAGGTGTAGGCAGGGGGCAGACACAGCTGCTGCTGTCCCTTATGAGAAGAGACTCCCTGGGGTGACCCTTGTGAAAGAGGGAGGCCGGCTCAGCTAAGCCACTTCATTCAGCGGCCCCACGGCTCCCTGCCGGGCTCGGGCCAGGGGCTACACCAAGTGAAAGAGCAGCAAAGAAAAGGGCAAGGATAGAAATGGATAGAAAGACTGAAACAGGACTGAAAAAAAGAGCAAGACTGGGTTTTTGGAAAGGGGGGCGATTGGTGGTGGTCATATTTTATTTATTCTTTTTTTTTGGACTACTTTTCTGCTGTGGTGCGAGTCATGCAGATCACAGATAATTGTTGCGCTGTCAGAAAGATTTCCAGGATGGCAGTACGCCGATCTAACCCACAGAAGGGCTAAATAACAACAATCACCATGATCATAAAGAGCAGAGCCCATGCTGGAGAACTCCATTCACGCTAATCAGGAGTCCCACTGTTTTAGTGCATCGGGCACAGCACAAAGGCCTGCTAGCAGGACGCCCGGGCCTGCCATCACCACTACAACCTGGCTAAATGGAGCAGGTGATTTCCCAGCCTCCCCTCGGGCCCGGCCAATCATGCTCACAGGCAGGTGGAAGGGAGGGCGTATCAAGGTGCACGGCGAGGGCAATGCTAAAGAGTCCATGTGGTGGAAGCAGAGTGCACTACACTCTAACCGCAGCTACACCTACACACACTGCGAGTTTCATCCCTGCTGCAGGTAATAACAGGTTTGCGAGACAAATGAGGCTGCAGATAAGACGGTCCAAGCAGATGGAGAAGGAAAGGGTGGGGTCAGAGCCAAGAATATGAACCCACATGTCTGACACTGGCTTAATAAGCAGGAGTTGTGCTGATGGCAGCAGCTAGCAATCGCCCCATAGGGAAGTGAACACAACCTCCAGCTGAACCCAACACATCACACACACTGGACAAGCACTGCAAATACACAGCCAGCTTTGTCCACCGAGCTCAAAACAACGATGGAGGAAATATTCATAATTCCATCTCGGGCAAAGCTGGGAGGTGCTACTGCGCTTTGGGTAAAACTTGGGCTACGAGGCATCCCAATTTGTAGTTTGGCTTGATCTACAGCCTAATGCGACCTGAAGATTCATTCGAAATGGGCGCTCGGCCCAGAGACCGATGACAGTCTCCAGTGAGGGCAAATATACTGGCATTACATCATTCTGTCTCCCTGGGTCTTAAAGTGACACCTCCACAATTAATGCTTTCTGCTTACACTGTCAATACTGAACAGGCTAACAAATAGACAACAGAAGCAGCCCTAAACGATCACACTGTTCTTGTAGTTTGTTTTTAGATCCAATAATCAATATGTGTGTGATTGTATCTTTTCAAGAGTGGTGAAATGATTTAAGCTGCTGGTTGTTGGTGACATAGTTTGATGGTTGTTTTACAGTACTTCTCTCAGCCTCATTCTCTCAGAGTCCACCTTTAAACTGACGTTGCACAACATTTTTAGTTGCCATCACAGTCAGTCAACATTTCATGAATCGCTTTTCAATTACATCCTATTGGGTATCACTGAAGTTTAATGGTTTGTGATATGGAATGCTTATAAAGATTGATGGAGAGGAATTTATAACCTTAAGTCACTACCTGTCGGGCTCGCATAGGCACACGAGCGTGTTTATTAGATACAGACTCTTCAATCTCGAACTCGCTCTCTCTGTCAATGTGTATTGTGTCTGACTCAGTCAACCTTTCCTTTTTATTGCTGCTGGGTTGTGCTTCTTGTTTAAACAGCCAGATGCAGGCTCATGAATAAATTAATGTTTACAAACCAGATTGGCTGCCATAAAGAAAAGGTCATAAGAGGGTGTATGTGTTACTCTCCTTTTCTGTTCCTCTCTCAAATTCTGCTTGGTCTAATGCAACATTCTTAAGGGCAATGTTCTCATGTCCCGATTATCCTGCTGGAACCTACCTGGATTAGTGTTATTCCAACACTAAATCTGCAGCATCGCCCGCTGACCGTTGCTAGGGCTTTTCTGGCATGAGGTTGCACTTTTTACTAATCCAGGCCTCACATACTCTTCCTGGATTCTAAACCTAACCCTAAAACTCTAACCTAAACCACACAACTGGTTTAAGGCAAATGTAACAGGGCAACATCTCTTGTTCATGTCACTGTTGGCTCACATAAATGCAAATATTTGACACCAATCTAACATAAAAAAGCCTTTAAACTGTACAAGTAACACTCTAAATTAAAAAAAAATGTATGTTATAGACATAAAACCTTTGCACACTTCATTCATTCATTCGTTTGTTCGTTTAAAATAAAATAAATACCCAAATGCAGCCACAGAGTTACCTCTGCAGGTTGAGCATTGCAATGGATGCTCAAAGTTCAGACAGTTTCAACTTTAACCCTGTTAGCATCTGGCCTTTTAAAGCGTAGCCAATGATTACCAGATTGTTCACATGGCACATCATTAAATAGGTGGTACTAGCGTGGGAATCAAGACAGAAAAGAGATGTCTGATCTTCAGTTTATGGAGCCAAAACAAAATGACTTCCTATACCATAGACCTTGATGGATCATCATCATCATGAAGGTCAACCAGGAACATTGTGCCTAGCCCTGTGGTGAAAGAGCTTGACTTCCATGACAATGATAGTGACGATGATCCTGGTCACAATGTCAAAGGCATATCCACAAATCAGTGATCTAATTTTATATTATACACATTAGCTATTCTATGACATTTAACAAAGAATAAAACAATCAAAATCAGCTAATACAATGGTATGTGCAGTGCTTGGTCATATGCAGGTCATGACCCTTGTGTTAAAAGGTGGGTTTAACATGAGTCATGTGAAGGAGCCTTCATTTATTAGTAGCTATATTTATGACATAGACTACATATGACACCATTTCCCAACCTCTTAAAATGCGTCTGTTGGAAATTAATTGTGCTATTCCACCATATGGACCACCACAGAAACCCATCTGAGCATCTGTGTAACATTTTCATGATAGGTCTCCTTTCAGATGGAGCTACATTACTCTAGCAAGCACAGCAAACCCAGCAATCTTTTTGGTCTCTCTGCTAATGTTTGACAAAGAGAGAGAACGGCAGATAGAGAACTAGAGAAAGAGCTACAGATGGCATGGAGTTCCTCCCTCAGATTATTTGGCCTCTCGTTAGTTCAAACCCAATAGCTCATAGCTCAGCGTTGGCCTGTAGAGATCGGCGATTCCCCACATTTCCACTTCTCACACTAATTTCACTTCTAAACGTGCCAAATCACTCCAGTAAATCACACACATTTCGCATACACGCATCGGTCATGCTCTGGGAACATATCATTTGGCATTTAGATATGAGATAAAAACAAACACATTTCAATGACTGTCATTATCATTTTACTGTTCAAAAGAGAGGAAGAACAGAGAAGTGGCAAACATTTGAAGTCTTTAAGCGGCTTAGGGGACCGTGGACAATGGTGTAAAATGTTGGGCTTTCTTCGAGGGGCGTTATTTACTCATTTCACGCTTTGTTGGTCACGACTGCAGGATTCGAAAGGCGGCGGGGCACAAAAGGCCGCATCGACGCAGGGCCGGCTAATCTAGAGGCTTGCTCGGTTTCACACAACAGGCTTAATGGCATAACGGCAGCCATGAACACCAGGGCCTCTATACAGCGGCAGGACAATCACCCACTTTTATGCAACGGCCCTGCTTTTCAAAAGCCCGACCAGTATTGGGTCTTTGTCTGGACAAAAATCCCAGAGAAAATGTTTGGTTGAACTTAGCGGGGCTTTTAGCAGGCAACAGACAAAGGGGTTAGCATGTAGAGCTTGAGAAAGAGACTTAGCCAATGCAGAACAGTCCCTTAGTTTCAGAGAATTAGACAGTTCACTGTTTTGGGAAAGACGAAAATGAGCGGTCTGAATGATTGTTTTGGAATGCCAATACTCTTGTCTAGGGTCACCAGGAATCCTTGTTTTCCAGGAACAGTCCCTGTTTTTGGTGGTTTGTCCCCAACTAGTTTCCTCAAAAATGTCCCTGTTATTTCACCTCACAAATTCAAAAATATATGACCTACAATATAAAATATATAAACTATAATATAATATCAATATACATTATAAATGTAAAATAATTACTATATATATATATAACTATATTTAATGACAATTCTATAAAAAATAAATATATTTTTAAATTACATGGTGTAAATTCAATTGGTGTAAATTCTTTGCTTTCATAGTTAGTAATGTTAATTTACATTGTCATTGTCGTATAATTTGAATGCATTACATAAAATTGCAAGAAATGCTGTTATAAATATAATTTAGAGTTGTATGATAGAGGATGATCGACCACGGTCAAAATACATAAAACCAGATTCACCCCCCCCCCCACACAATTTTTTTATTCTTAGATAATAACACTGAAAATGATTTATTGATATATTTCAGAAATCTGGTCACCTTAAGCTAGTCAGAGGGTCATGTATCGATCATAGGGCTAACGGCAGCTTGCACTCAGAACGGATGAGTGCTGCTGAGGGTTCATTTTTTTCCCCATGGGGCAACAGCAGTTCCATTGCACTGACTGTGCTCTGTGATGGATATGTGTACTTGCTCACTCCATCTTCTCCAGTTCCTGTATTCTCTTTCTATATACTTCTGTTTCTCTCTTTTTCTCCATTACAGGTTCCCAATAAGGGTACTGGACCCTCTTTTTACTACTGGAAGCCTGGAAGGTGACAAATAAGTTCACCCAAACAGCCCTCAAAGGTTAGGCCTGCATTACACAGAGAGAGAGAGAAATAGAGAAAGAGGAAGCAAGAGGGAGGAATAAAGAGAGGGAAGGAAGACGACAGGCGGATTGATGGCAGGGCAGCGAGTCTGGTTTCACTCTAGGCTTTTCCTTAACTCCACGGCATTATCCATTCAGCTGTCACACACACAAACACACACACACACACAGCCAAGTCCACCACACCGAGGGGGTATGGTGACACAAAATGGAAGAAAGTCCGCTGTATCCTCCAAGAACCGGAGTTCTCCAACTGAGCTAAAAGCAAAATAACTTTCTAACTCTCTTTCTCACTAACTTTCTCAGTCACACACACATGTTAGATTTCCTATCATGATGGGGACTTTCCATTGACCCCTAGAGGTTTTACACTGAGCTCATCATATTTTTTTTATCCTCTGTCCCTTGTTGGGGGCGGCTGGCTGTAGACATAACCAAGATAATCTAAATAAGGACATAGACCACTATTGATTTTATATACAGTTAATAACATACAGTATTTACCAGGGGTGTAACGGTAGACAAAAATGACGGTTCGATATGTTCCTCGGTTTTGACGTCACGGTTCGGTATGGTTTTGGTACAGCAGGGGGAAAAAACTAAACATAAAATTGCTTTTTTAATATTAATGTGGTTTACTGAACAAATGGCTCTTTCTTTAAATTTAATTACACTTAAAATTGTCTTAGGGATAAAAAATCTACCTCAGATTTTGCTCTAAATTATAAAGAGCACCTTTACATTATTATAAGGTTACAATTAACAACAGAGCCCAAACTTAAATTCAATTACTATTTATTTTTATATAATAATCAACACTCAAATAAAAAAAAATTGTATGCAAACATGTAAATTGCACCTAATGGAGTTTTTAAATTAACTTCTAAATTATACAATTTCTATTTGTTGTTGAAATATAATCATATACACAGTGGCTGTCATAACTTGTTTCATAACAGATTTATTTAAACATACATTAAATAATTAAGACATCACTAACAGGTAAAGTAAAATATAATGAGTATATAGCCTAGTCTAATATTTTGCGAAAAGCTCTTCTCTACACTTAATTTATAGCGCACTAACGAGCTGTGGACACTGATGACTTGCCTGAGGTAAATGAAACGCTACGTGACATTTTGTTTACACTATTTATTTTTATATAATAATCAACACTCAAATAAAAAAAAATTGTATGCAAACATGTAAATTGCACCTAATGGAGTTTTTAAATTAACTTCTAAATTATACAATTTCTATTTGTTGTTGAAATATAATCATATACACAGTGGCTGTCATAACTTGTTTCATAACAGATTTATTTAAACATACATTAAATAATTAAGACATCACTAACAGGTAAAGTAAAATATAATGAGTATATAGCCTAGTCTAATATTTTGCGAAAAGCTCTTCTCTACACTTAATTTATAGCGCACTAACGAGCTGTGGACACTGATGACTTGCCTGAGGTAAATGAAACGCTACGTGACATTTTGTTTACAAGCTATTCTATTGACGTCTTTCCACGGTTGAAACACTGATTGAGTGATTACATGAGGTGTGAGATGTTCATTCATGTTTATTTCACATTAAAACTATTAGTAAAGAGGAAGAGATGATTGCGCTGCCATTTGAACTGAGGCGTTTATACAGACGCTATCAAAGAGCGTCAAAACGGCATTTATTGTTTGAATTTCCTGAAAAA
>NW_015627959.1:699708-715611 GCF_001515625.1 Sinocyclocheilus rhinocerous
AACTTAAATTCAATTACTATTTATTTTTATATAATAATCAACACTCAAATAAAAAAAAATTGTATGCAAACATGTAAATTGCACCTAATGGAGTTTTTAAATTAACTTCTAAATTATACAATTTCTATTTGTTGTTGAAATATAATCATATACACAGTGGCTGTCATAACTTGTTTCATAACAGATTTATTTAAACATACATTAAATAATTAAGACATCACTAACAGGTAAAGTAAAATATAATGAGTATATAGCCTAGTCTAATATTTTGCGAAAAGCTCTTCTCTACACTTAATTTATAGCGCACTAACGAGCTGTGGACACTGATGACTTGCCTGAGGTAAATGAAACGCTACGTGACATTTTGTTTACAAGCTATTCTATTGACGTCTTTCCACGGTTGAAACACTGATTGAGTGATTACATGAGGTGTGAGATGTTCATTCATGTTTATTTCACATTAAAACTATTAGTAAAGAGGAAGAGATGATTGCGCTGCCATTTGAACTGAGGCGTTTATACAGACGCTATCAAAGAGCGTCAAAACGGCATTTATTGTTTGAATTTCCTGAGAAAAAAATGGACAGATGAGAAATTAATTGAAAGATGAGACTTCGTTTCTTAACAATATATAAAACTGGAAGTTTCCAATGAAGTTACAGTCATGCAGTGGTTAAACCAACGCTGTATTTGTTGATCCATACCGAAAATTTTCGGTACGAACACGTGTACCGTTACACCACTAGTATTTACTACCCTAAGACTTCCATCTTCTGAATAAAGATTAAAAACATTTTAATATAAATATACAAATGTAGATCTATTTGATTCAACTATTTGATTAATTTATTTTATATTATTATTACTTAAACTTACGTATTGATTTTTTTTTTTATCTTTGTAGATATTGTTTGATGTTTCCCAAGGGAGTGTCCGTTTTAGAAAACATCTGATAATAGTTTTCACAAAGCTAAGTAATCATACCCACACACGTCAATAAAAATATTTCTCTCTGAATGAATGAATGAATGAATGAATAAACAAACAAACAAACAAAAAAATAAATGAATGGCCTGTGTTAGCATGTCCTCTTTTTCTTTCATTTTCTTTGCTAAATTGCATTCATTTAAACCTGAGCTTTCTGGCTAAATTAGAAAAGTGTTTTTCTTGCCAAAATGGGGAGAAGAGGAAAAGAACATCTGATTAGAAATGTGTGAGATGCTTTGAGTGAAAGCGCATTGCAGTTTAATAAATGTAAACCCATCATCTGTAATTCTTGTGACGGCGAGCAGGGGGAGGAAAAGTCGTGTTAAGCATGAGTCCCCTGGCTTCGCCTCAGATTAAGAGAAATAAATGTCTTTCTTCTCCCACGGCAGAGAAAAGGGGATCACTCTAAAAACACAGGCACAGAAAACGTACTCGGTTACTAACGTAACCTCGGTTCCCTGAGATACGGGAACGAGTACTGCGTCTTGCTTAAGACGCATATGGGAAAAAGCCTTTTTTCTCCTGAACTGACGCCTATTTCATTCACGCAGTGAAACCGTGAGCGCAGCTTCCGCATGGGGTTTCCCCAAGCAGGAAACGCACTCCTTGTGGCCGTCATCGGCATGCAGGGGAGACCCGCACGAGCCGCAATAACGGCGCGGCATTTGCAACAACGCCGCTGCTCTTTTAGAAGCTCTTTGAAGTCGCCGGATGGCGGCAGGGGAACCGGATCGGAACTGCTGCGTCGCTGAAGAAGCAGCGGGTCAGCCGAGCTGAGAGGTCCCGATTTCGGATCAGCTTGAGACGTAGAGTCGTCGCTGAAGGAGAAAAAATCTGAGAATCCTGTGGCGAGCGCCCGCTTATATAGCCAGATGCCCCGCCCATTCTGGCTGGCTTTGGAGGGCTTCGTCGCCATAGGCTCGTGCAGCTCCGCTGCCGCGCCATTGGTTCGTTTTTAAAGCCCTGCACGAACCAATGGCCGTGCAGTTTCACTGCGTGAATGAAATAGGCTTCAGTTCAGGAGAAAAAAGGCTTTTTCCCATATGCGTCTTAAGCAAGACGCAGTACGAGTGAAGTATTGAAAGGGAACTCATTAAACCTGGTGGTAAATGAAAATGAGAGTAGGCTGTGGACATTCACACAACTGCACACAGCATAATTGTTTGATTTGCTAAGTGAAGGTGCTCTGTGATTTAAAAGAGCGTGTGTTTTGAGTGGGGATAAGGGGACAGTGAGCAGACGTGTACAGTACAACAGAGCTGTGCATTAAGGCAGTCCACCATAGAAACTCAATAGGGTTACTCTTCATTGATAATGAAAGCAATTCTGTAGCCTGATTTATAACAAGGATAAAGCTGAAATATGCCATGTCTCTTTTAAGTAAAGAAACAGTACTTTTAACGACTGCAGTGCACCTATTGGGAATGAGTGATACTGATCTGTACTGTAAGAAGAAGGACTGTGTGAATAATGAAAGGCCATGGTAAAAGTCTTTCAGTAGCAATAAAATGTCGCTGCGGTTGACATGTCCACATGGGCACCTAATGGCTATTGTATGTGTTTTACATTTATGTTGGAGATCTTCAGTATGTGATAAGAAAGAAATGAAAAAGAACTTCATAAATAAAAAAGAGAAATCATCAGAGACAGCATAAAGGGAAGTAGATGAACCACTCAAAGAAAACTGAATGAGAGAAATATCAATTTAAAAATAAAAAAATTAAATTATATATATATATATATATATATAGGGGTTATTTTCTCATTGAAATCACATGTGATGAAAGTGTGCTTATTTCACTGCGATTGTGGTCGCGTTCCATTGCTGCCGCTGTCTCTAACACCTCAGCTTCTGCCAGAGCGGCTGCAGCTTCCTTTTCTAATTCCAACGCTTCGGCATCTGACGCCGCATATTCTGTCAGAGACGACGAGACGAATCTACTTCAACATATGCTGAGAACGGTATATAGTTAACTATTTCTAATATTACATAGTGAAAAAAATGAGAAGAAACATATTTCGTGTTAAACAGGTTGTTTTTGAAAGTCGGTGCTTGAAATAAAAGCTTTTTATTTCATTGATTTTTATTGATGACTGAAGTGTTAATATTTTAAACATAGGCGTATATTTAATTGTATAGACCTGTTTTAAAATACCTTTTTTTAAAAAAACATTTTAATTGAGGAGTAAATATATAGACTAATCTTTTGTTATCCTCGCAACACGCCAGTTATTTCGTAATTATTGCGGGGCAAATTAATTGTAATTTTAATTTAATAATAAAAGTAACTTCATAATAATAATAATAGGCCTAATAAGAATGTAACAGGCCTACATTAATTGGAAATGCCAAATATCTTAATATTGCCAATAATTGATGTTTTTGACAATATCTCTGGCTATCGTAGATACAAGATCATCATCTTTAGACGCATCCCAGCAAGGGGAGGTTATCGCAGGGCCTTTCGCAGTGCGTGTCCTGCGTGCCCTTCCGCTAAAGTTATGCCACTGGGCAGACAGCACGTTGCCTGTTACGTCATTTAGGCTGCCTTGTTGAGCGCAGTGGCACTGAGAACATTATATTTCACACACTTTAAGCTGTTTTATTTTCCAAATGTAATAGCATTAGTCCAACAAATCGTTCGGTTTGTAATGCGTACCGAACTGAAAGCCTTGTACCGAACGGTTCAATATGAATACGTGTATCGTTAAACCCCTAATATATATATATATGTATGTATATATATATCTATATATATCTATCTATATATATCTATCTATATATCTCTCTCTCTATATATATATATATATAAAGAAAAAAGTACTCTAAAATACACATTTGCATCAGTTGCACAAACCTACAGTTTAATATGCTTTGAGGCTGAAGAAACACATTTTATAACACCATTATTGCCTGATTTTATTGGTGATCTGCTGATAAAAATATTAATGAACTGTAATCTTGACTTCCAATATTTTTGCCGATTTCAGTCCGAGTGAACTGATTTGCCTGGACACAAAATATCACAAAAGGCGGAATCACAAAATGTGGAATCATTTTAGGGAATTAATACTTCCCTATTGTACTGTTTGGAGCACAGCCAAAGGAAACAACTCTAAACACACATAAACACACTCCCAAAGCCGATGGTGCCATGAGCCTGTGTCTCAGCAGACCTTTCTCTCTCAGTGACAGCTGTCTGCTTGAACTAGTGACCAAGCAAAAAACAAAGAGGGAATGAAAGAACAAGTGAAACAGACTCAGGAGGCAGAGAGAGAGGAACAGAAAGAGAGGGACACTAATCCAGAACAGCACATGTTGTTCTGTTTGTTCTGACTGGAGGGAAAACACCCTCTCTGTAAACACCTGCACATGGATGGCAAATCCGCATATCGCATGCATGGAGTGCACTCTACTTACAGCATGATATGGTGGTATAGCTTTAACCTATTAACCTAAAGCCCTTTGAGAGATATTCAGTCACTCTAAACCCTGCTACTGTCACACACACACACACACACACACACACACACTAACATTTTGCCACACCTGCAAATGTCCAGTGACAGTGAACATTTGCCATATAAATACATATACATATTTGTATTTCTTGATCTTACTACAGAACTTGAACGGCAGTATAATAATTATATTTACATTTATGCAATGTTCATACTGTACATCATATTTTATTTCATCATATCTTATTACCTAAATTCTATGGTATTTTCTTTTTTTATACACAAAGTTGTATAGATTTATAATATCAGGTATAACACAAAAATAAGCTTATTTGCTACGGATAGAATTCCAATATTGGTGCATACCTATTTCTAAATTATTAGTAGTAACTGACTATAACCTTATTAGTTTCTGTGAGACTATTGCCAAAATTTGTAATGTATAATATTGATAATAAATGCTATCATTTTCATCTTAAATTGTTTATTCTTATTTTTGGATTATTATTAAAATTATTATTATTATTATTTAACTCAGTCAAGGAGTTAACGCTATGATTCCCGCAGGCCAGCTCCGTGTCCTGAGAGGTGAGAGAACAGGCTGTTTTTGACACACTTAGTACCAGCCTAAAGCTTTGAGCTTGATGAATTCTTCAACAGTTAGACTAAGCATGTTTCTGTTTGAAAGTGATAATTTCTTAGGGCTCAAGAATTAAATAAATCCAAAATTACATTAAGGTCTGCTTTGATACGCTGGCTTCGGGGTTAGACACTGATCAGAAAGAAGGAAGGTTGATAAGAACAGTGTAATTCCAGTGCCAGTGTGGGGTGGACTTTGATTACATTTCGCTTTAATGAGCAGTGGGCTTTTATTAGACGTGGAACAGATCCCATAAAACGTACTCGGTTACTAACGTAACCTCGGTTCCCTGAGATAGGGGAACGAGTACTGCGTCTTGCTTAAGACGCTATGGGGAAAACTCCTTTTTCTCCGAATACTGAAGCCTTTCAATAACGCAGTGTAACTGCACGGACATTGGTTCGTGCAGTGAATTAAAAAATGAACCAATGGCTCGGCAGCGGAGCTGCACTCAGGTTACTTCGACTGAAGCGACGACCGAGTCGTGCAGCTACATAGCACGGCCAGCAACGCAGTACTCGTTCCCGTTTCGACTGAAGCGACGACTGAGTCTTGCAGCTACATAGCATGGCCAGCAATGCAGTACGAGGTTACTTTAGTAACCGAGTACGTTCCCTATCGATGCTTCACTCGTACTGCGTCTCGCTTAAGATGCTATGGGGAACCAGTACAATCCCGCCGTGCTATGCTAGAGGAACGACTAATACTTGAACTTGCCTTGAGCACCAATGGGGCCCAGAAGGTCCAAGCATTTTGCAGGGAAGCCCCGCAGGAGGCGATAGGGCCAAACTCACAGAGGTAGGCCTGGCGCTGAGTAATCATTCCAAGATAAATTGTACAGCCTCGGAACCCAGTGGGGGCCAAGAGCGTACAGTGAAGAAGGCAAACGCCTGAGCACTGGTTTTGCCATATGGTCAGAGTAATTCAGTTTAAGCAGAAAGGACCCGAGCCTGTAAGGCCGTGACATCCAGATTATAAAATCTGGTAAATGTGAACGGCGAGGCCCCGCCGGCCGCTACACAAATTTCTGCAATGGACACACCTCTAGACCAAGCCCAGGAAGAGGCAACGCCTCTTGTTGAGTGGGCTCTTACTCCCATGGGGCATTGTAGGCCCAAAGAAGAGTACGCTAGCTTGATAGCGTCAATTATCCATTTGGAAAGTCTCTGCTTCGTGACCGGAGAACCTCTGGTGCGGCCACCGAAGCATACAAAAGCTGTTCCGACTGCCTGAACGGGGTGGAACGCTCAATATATATTCTCAATGCCCTGATCTTACTCCCATCCATGGGGCAAGGCCCAAAGAAGAGTACGCTAGCTTGATAGCGTCAATTATCCATTTGGAAAGTCTCTGCTTCGTGACCGGAGAACCTCTGGTGCGGCCACCGAAGCATACAAAAGCTGTTCCGACTGCCTGAACGGGGTGGAACGCTCAATATATATTCTCAATGCCCTGATGGAGCAGAGTAAATTAAGCTCTTGGAAAGAGCTATTACCTGTGCTCTGAACAGAGTCGAGAACACTTTAGGTACATAACCATGCCTCGGCTTCAGGACGATCTTGGAGTCGTTGGGCCCGAATTCGAGGCAGGTGGGGTTCACCGAGAGTGCCTGCAGATCTCCCATACGCTTTACCGATGCTAATGCCAGTAGCAGAGTGGTCTTTAGCATCAGAGGACGAAGGTCAATGTACTGTAGCGGCTCGAAGGGAGGGCTCTTCAGAGCCCTCAACACCGTGGGCAGGTCCCATTTAGGGACGGTGACAGGGCGAGGCGGGTTGAGCCTCCTAGACCCCTTAAAAAAGCGAACAACTAGGTTGTTCCTGCCCACTGACTGGCCAGCTATAGGAGCATGTGAGGCTGCTAGGCTGCTACATAGACCTTGAGCGTGGAGGGGGAACGGCCCTTATCCAACAGCTCTAGCAGGAAGGACAATATCAGAGATATGTCGCAGAAAAATGGGTCTGCGCCGCGGGCCATACACCAGGCGGAGAAGACAGCCCATTTAAGGGCATAGAGCCACCTTGTAGAGGGTGCTCTAACCTGATATATTGTATTTAGCACGCTCTCAGGGAGGTCCACAGGCTCCCATCGAGAGGCCAGAGGTGCAGAGCCCACAGCTCGGGCTGGGGGTGCCATATCATTCTGTTCGCCTGAGAGAGGAGGTCTTGTCTCAGGGAAATGGGCCATGGGGCTGCTGAGAGCAGCCGCGACAGCTCTGCGAACCAGTGCTGGTTCCTCCAGAGCGGGGCCACCAACAGAACCTTGCCCTGTCCTTCGAAAAGTAAATTGGGCAGTGAGAGTTGATCTCCCAGATTCTTTGAACCGTATGTGGGTGGAGCATCCACTCTTCTGAGGAGACATTGCTCCGAGATAGCATGCCTGGTCCTTGGTTCAACCTGCCCGGCACACCCGTGTTGGAAGCATCTGTCGAGACCACCTTTCTTCTGCAGACCATTCCCTTGAGTACGCCACGTTCCATCCACAGAGAGTCTTTCCAAGGGGCCAGAGCTGCTACGCAGGCCTGGTCCACCTTGACACGTAGGCATCCGAGACGCCAGGCGTGGGACGGAACTCGCGGTTTCAGCCAGCACTGAAGGGGCCGCATGTGAAGCAGGCCCAGCTGAAGTACCGGAGACGCGGAAGCCATGAGGCCCAGCATCTTCTGAAACGCCTTGAGAGGGCGAGGGGCTCCAACTTTGAATGAGCCCACGAGCAGCTGAATAGCCAGTGCACATTCTGGCGCGACTACCGCTCTCATTCGGGCTGAGTCGAGAACTGTTCCCAGGAACGATATCCGTTGGCTGGGGGACAGCGCGCTCTTGGCAAAATTGACTTTGAGTCCCAGGCATTCTAAGTGGCTGAGGAGGAAGGATCTGTGAAATAGTAGCTCATCCTCCGACTGGGCCAAGATGAGACAGTCATCGAGGTAATTCAGAATGTGGATTCCCATCTGTCTCAGCGGGGAAAGAGCCGCATCCATGCACTTCGTAAAAGTGTGAGGAGCTAGGGACAGTCCAAAGGCAAGGACCGTGTATTGATATGCCACTCCCTCGAAGGCGAATCTCAAGAATCGTCTGTGATGGGGGGCTATCTGGATGGGAAAGTCTTTCAGATCCAGCGAAAAGAACCAGTCCCCTGGGCACACTTGCGAGAGGATCTGTTTCAATGTAATCATCCTGAACGGCCGTTTCATGAGGGCATGGTTTAGGTGAGATCAAGGATGGGCCTTAGATAGTCATCTTTTTTGGGGACGAGGAAAGAGCGGCTGTGGAAGCCTGACTCGCTCTGAGCTGGGGGAACCGTTTCTACGGCTCCTGTCGCCAGCAAATTCATCACCTCGGAGCGCAGGACGTGTGCGTCTTTGCTCTAAAACGAGGTGAGAACCACGCTACTGAATCGCGGGGGTCTTCGGGTGAATTGCAGTGAATAACCTCGTTTTATTATCCCCAAAAAACAGTCTGGCACTCCGGGGATGGCCTGCCAGGCCTCAGCCCGCATGACAAAGGGTTGGATTAATTTGAGTGGCTGGTCGCCGTATGGGGACCCCACACTCAGAAGAGGAATTTTGCTCTCTTTTGAAAATGCTTTTAATAAATGCGTCGCTAGAATCATAGCGAGAGCAGTCAGCCCCCATGCACGCTGCCTCAGCGTGGGCGTGGCCCGGACGCATCCAATTTGAAGCTGTCAGTGATAATAATCATAATAATAATCATGAATAATCACTTCATTGAAGAAGACGAGCCGCGAGCAAAGCAGAACGAGACATGAACTCTTGTAGTGAGAGCGATCTGTCTCAGCGAGCGCAGCCTCAGCGTGGGCATGGCCCAGGCGAGAGGTGCATTCAAATACAAAGCTGTCAGCGATATTAAATCATTGCTGACAGCGTTCTGCTCCGATCCGCATAGAAGGATTCCGCCGGTCAACAACGAGAGGCGCCGATCCTCACACTGGCGGATCAAAGAGCTGCGTGGAGAGTGATGCACGCAGGGGCTTTGCTGGCGTTAAATCACTCAAGCCTGATCGCTCATCCCCGCAAGTTCATAATTTCTTCCTCCGAGTAACTGGGAGGAGCGAAACACAAGAGCGGGGGAGGCGGGGCTCAGCGACGCACACACAAATGCGAAGCTGCCAGCGTTCTGCTTTTATCTGCCTCGGAAGATTAAGCCGCTTGATGTAACAAGGGGCGCTGATCCTCACGTGTAACACACACTGGCAGATCAAGCACGCATGATGTGTGCCGGCATGAAATTGCTCAAGCCTGATCGCTCAACCCGCAAGCTCGCCGTTCCTTCCTCCGAGGTAACTGGGAGGAGAGAACATGAGAGCGGGGAGGCGGGGCTGCCTTCCGCGAATGAACAGGGGCAGACTGCTTTCGTGGTAAAAGCAGCCCGTCTCTGTGAGCGCAGCCATAGCGACACACACACAATTTGAAGCTGTCAGTGACAACGTTCTGCTTCGATCCACCTAGGAGGATAGAGCCGCTCGATGTAACGAGGGGCGCTGATCTTCATGTGTAAGACACGGATCAAAGTGCAGCGGGGACAGCGAGCACGCAGGCTCTGTGTCAGCATGAGATCGCTCAGACCTGGTTGCTTAGCTCCCAGACTTCACTGTTTCTCTCTCCGAGGCTCGCTGAGAGAGGAAAAACGGGAGAGCGAGGCTGCCTCATTGAAGGCGGTCCGTGAGCGGAGAAGAGCGAGACTCATGCTCTGAGTGAGCATTCTGTCTCAGTGAGCGCGCAGCTCACTGCCCTTCTGCGGCAGATCAAAGTGCAGCGGGGAAATCGAGCATGCAGGTACAGTACCAGCATGCGATCGCTCAGACCCGGTTGCTTAGTTCCCTTACTCCGCTGTTTCTTACCTCTTAGAAATAAGCTCTTTTAGGCTTGCCAGATGGTGGCAGGGGATCAGCTGGGACCGCTGCTGCTGCGACGCTGAAGGCGGCGGAGAAGCGACGAATCAGCCGAGCAGAGGGGCGCTGGTTCAGCTTGATCCGCTGCGAAGGCAATTCTACGGCGAGCGGCGTCGAGTCTCATAGATCATCGAATAACGTCGTCGTCGCTGTTGATCCGCTGCGAAGGCAATTCTACGGCGAGAGGCTTCGAGTCTCATAGATCATCGAATAACGTCGTCGTCGCTGAAGGAGAAGAAATCTGAGGATCCTATGGCGAAGTGCCGCTTATAGAGCCAAATGCCCAGCCCATTCTGGTGGGCTTAGTCACCACAGCTGTGGGCTCTGCACCTCTGGCCTCTCGATGGGAGCCTGCGGACCTCCCCAAGAGCGTGCTAAATACAATATCTCAGGCTAGAGCACCCTCTACAAGGTGGCACTATGCCCTTAAATGGGCTGTCTTCTCCGCCTGGTGTATGGCCCGCAGCGCAGATCCATTTTCCTGCGACATATCTCTGATATTGTCCTTCCTGCAAGAGCTGTTGGATAAGGGTCGTTCCCCCTCCACGCTCAAGGTCTATGTAGCAGCCATAGCAGCCTCACATGCTCCTATAGCTGGCCAGTCGGTGGGCAGGAACAACCTAGTTGTTCGCTTTTTAAAGGGGTCTAGGAGGCTCAACCCGCCTCGCCCTGTCACCGTCCCTACATGGGACCTGCCCACGGTGTTGAGGGCTCTGAAGAGCCCTCCCTTCGAGCCGCTACAGTACATTGACCTTCATCCCCTGATGCTAAAGATTGCTCTGCTACTGGCGTTAGCATCGGTAAAGCGTATCGGAGATCTGCAGGTGCTCTCGGTGAGCCCAACCTGCCTCGAATTCGGGCCCAATGACTCCAAGGTTGTCGCATGGTTATGTACCTAAAGTGTTCTCGACTCCGTTCAGAGCACAGGTAATAGCTCTTTCGGCACTTCCTCCTTCGGAGCAGGACCAAGAGCTTAATTTACTCTGCCCCATCAGGGCATTGAGAATATATATTGAGCGTTCCACCCCGTTCAGGCAGTCGGAACAGCTTTTGTATGCTTTGGTGGCCGCACCAGATGGTCTCCGGTCACAAAGCAGAGACTTTCCAAATGGATAATTGATGCTATCAAGCTAGCGTACTCTTCTTTGGGGCTACAATGCCCCATGGGAGCAAGAGCCCCCTCAACAAGAGGCGTTGCCTCTTCCTGGGCTTGGTCTAGAGGTGTGTCCATTGCAGAAATTTGTGTGGGGGCCGGCGGGGCCTCGCCGTCCACATTTACCAGATTTTATAATCTGGATGTCCCGGCCTTACAGGCTCGGGTCCTTTCTGCTTAAACGGACTTACTCTGGCCATATGGCAAAACCAGTGCTCAGGCATTTGCCTTCTTCACTGTACGCTCTTGGCTCCCACGGGGTTTACGAGGCTGTACAATTTATCTTGGAATGATTACTCAGCGCCGGGTCGACCTCTGTGAGTTTGGCCCTATCGCCTCCTGTGGGGCTTCCCTGCAAAATGCTTGGACCTTCTGGGCCCCATTGGTGCTCAAGGCAAGTTCAAGTATTAGTCGTTCCTCTAGCATAGCACGGCGGGATTGTACTGGTTCCCCATAGCGTCTTAGCAAGACGCAGTACAAGTGAAGTATCGATGGGGAACATATGGGCCATGCTATGTAGCTGCATGACTCAGTCGAAGTAACCTGAGGATCCTATGGCGAAGTGCCGCTTATATAGCCAGATGCCCCGCCCATTCTGGTGGGCTTAGTCACCATAGGCTCATGCAGCTCCGCTGCCGAGCCATTGGTTCATTTTTTAATTCACTGCACGAACCAATGGCCGTGCAGTTACGCTGCGTTATTGAAAGGCTTCAGTATTTGGAGAAAAAGGAGTTTTCCCCATACGTCTTAAGCAAGACGCAGTACGAGTGAAGTATCGATAGGGAACATAACCGTACGGTTCACCACAAGTTTGTTTGGGGTTTATCTCGTGTCTTAAAAATTGTTAGTGTGTCAGAACTGTTCTTATCTGTTTTCTGATTTCTATTAATCTCTGTATTTTTACAATGTGTTGCATTTTGATGCAGCATTTGGTTTATTGTTTTCAATATTGGCCGAACAAAGTGATAAAATATTGGATATCAGTATCAACCTCAAATTACTGAAATGGTCGACTCTTACTATTTACAGAACAGAACACATGACCACAGTACTCTGATACAAAAAAATAATAATAATAAAAACATTACACACTTGCTTTTTAGAATAATATCAAAAACAATATCATTGACACAGTCAAGATAAGATGTGCTCAGTTGCATGTCATTTCACAAATACCATTTTTTGCTTTCATTTCGATATGCTTTTTAATAATTTCAGTAGTCAAATGTCACAAATGATACAGTGTTTCTGTCTCTAAGATCATATAATGCCACTGTGGACTGGCACTGGGGGAGTGGGAGGGGAAAAAAAGATAGTTAACGATTTACATGATTAAAAAAAAAAGTTGTTGATCTTAACAGAAATGATAACACAAGCTCCCACATGCAAGGTGTATCCATTATTCTTGCTAATAGACATGGATATATATATATATATATATATATATATATATATTAGAAATGTGTTGTGTGTGTAAGCTTTGAAGCCGTCGCTCCATGATCAGTAAGTAAATAGTTTCTCTGCCTCAGATCTGTGAGCGGGTTGATGTTTCATGTTTCACCAAAGAAGACCAGGGCCTGTGTAGACCGCAAACACACCTCTTTTTTTCACTGGATGTTACTCTTTCATAGCTCATGCTTTCATTTTATTGAAGATGTTTCTCCTGAAATTCTGTTACAGACATTTATTTACACTTTCAGTAGATGCACAAAATACTTTGAATAAAAATATTTTATATATATTTTTTTTTATCTGGCAAATCTGAGTTTGAGATTTCTGTGGTCTTTTTCTCAGGAGAAAAATCTCCATTTAATCTCATTGCTGTCTAGGAGAAACAACTGAGATAATGTAATTTTCCTTCTTTTGGGTAGACACACATAGAGGGGCCATAAAACGTGCACACACACTCATTCAGTTCACAAGGGGTCTCAAACACACAAATGCACGCATTGGAAAAACATTACAAGACGTCAGTGGGACGGTCTCTGGCTCAGAGAGGTGGAGGAGGCTATAAACACATATAGTGTTTCAATTAAAGTCCCTATTGCTGTGGCCCAGACTCAGTGCCAGCTGTGTGTGGTTACAAAAGCAATGCGGTGGCTCCTTCCAATAGCCCTAAAAAGGCAAAACCACCAAAGCACTTTAACTCCCTCACCGAGAATAAAAAAAGGGGGATGAAACGAAAACAGAAAATAGAGGAGCGGGGGACACGCTAAGTGGAGTGCAGCAACATTAAGGGCATATTAAAACAAGATGGCCGACAGCTGGTAATGCAGTTTGTGTTGGGCGCAGGCTGTGCCGGCTCTCATTAGGGCACAGTGCACCACAGAGCCGCCTCGTTCTCTGTCTCTTCCCCTCTCCTGTAGCCCCTGAAAAACACAAAGCTTCCTCATAATGTTCCCAACTGTGTAAATCATTCCAAAGGCTGACACAAAGTATACTGTAAGCCGCAAAAATAATTAGGGCCAACTGCAGCTACTGCCTTCTCTTCCCTTCTGCCTCGGTTTCTTCTTCCCAGCCTTGCGCACCCACATGCTTTCCCTCCATCGCTTGCCCAGGCAAATAAAACCTTTCGGTCCGCACTAAAGCCAAGGGGACATTAAAGTTATAAAAGCTGACTGAGGAGACTTAAGGTGTTCCTTACAGGATCTAACATGCTGGCTAAAACATGCTATTTAACTTCCTCCCACTTTTCTCTGTAGGCCTCTCATTTAAAGAGGAGCTCGTCTTACTTTTATGTCCCCTCGCTTTAGATTTTCACATTCTGTGGCTCCCTGCTCTGACACATTTCTCAGCTATCACCCTTTTTTCTACTCCAACACGCACTCACTCTCCCTCTTGCTGTCGTTCATGTCTGATACGATACTAGACATGGTTACATGAGCCCTAAGTCTGCTGCAAAAGGGATAGGGAGAAAGAATGAGTGAAGTAGAGGAGAGCAACGTGACTTCACAGAGCTGCTGGCAGTGTGTCCTATGTTCTGCCCTCGATGCTGAAAAACATGAAAACTCAGCCACACTCCTCCAAACAGCTGCCAAAACCTCCTCAACATGAAAGCCGGGGTGAGACAGCAGAAGGAATTCAGTCGGCTGGGCCCTCATTCCAGTCCTCATCATTCCATTACGCTTCGATGCGGCCTCAGAGATACACTTCACAAACACACTCAAACACTCTGCAGTGTGTGAATACAAGGAACAAGTACGGAAAATTGGTATATGATAATAATATCTATCTATCTATCTATCTATCTATCTATCTATCTATACAGTATATACATTTAAGGCACAATATGTAAGTTTTCGCCGTTAGAGGTCGCATTTTCAAAACAATAACAATGGTGAAGCTTGATGACGCTATAAAGAAGAGTGGAACGATGGGAGATGTCGTTTTCACCATCCAGAAATGTCCGAATCATGTTTAACGTTACATTGTCAAAGAACAGTATGCCTGACTTCAGTCTAGCGTGAGTTTAAGCACTCTAAAAAAACTCCTCATATAATATAAACGCGCAACACTGTAAAAACGCGGAAAAAGATTCATGGTGCAACATTGAGCAGATCTAAATTCAATGCTGCAGCCAACACTTTGCATTTCATTTTCATTTTATTCGTGACTGCCGTAATGGATTTAGTTTAACTGCAGCTGCATTTTTGTCCACGTGTGTTGCCATAGTTTTTACAAGCGGAAACCGATAGTGCGGATATTACGTCATTGATAGGTGACAATGAACTGGGATGAGCCATTATTTGAAATTGGAATTTCTCTGGATTTACAAATCCTTGGGAACTTTTGGGATAACGTAAGTGCACAACTGCATGAAATATATAACAATGTGCAAGTGGTTTTTGGATATTTTATTACGAAAATCGTACATATTGCCTTTAAATTGTAATTAATTTACAACGCATGTAATAAACATTAATGACAAAATTTAACAAAATATTATTTCAATTAGATTGTGTTCTTTTGAACTTTCTATACATAAAATAATCCTAAAAATGTAATAATAATATTTCTCAATATTCCTGTTTTTACTGTATTTTTTTAATCAAATAAATGCATACTTGGTAAGCACTTTGACATTAATAAATAAATAAATAAATAAATAAATAAATATCTTAAAATAATAAAAAAAAGACTTTCTGAGCCCAAACTTTTGAACGGTAGTGCATAATGCATATAGGTATTCATAGAATCATTAAATGACAATAAATAATATTTGAAATCCCACCAATAGAAATTTGCGCATTATATATATTATATTTATATATGCAATTAAAAACTCTATTTTTAGAAATTACATTTCAATTCCAATTCCTCAAATTTGAATCACAATTCCACATCCGGTTTTGCCAGTTCTATTAAAAATTTTAACAGGAATTTAAAAAGCAATCTCAATGATGCACAATCCCGATGGACATCACAGCTGAGACAAAAAAAAAATCATAATTTGCCATAGTGGAAATGAAGAGTTTGGTTCCAAAACGCTATAAATCCATTTTGATTAATTTGAGTAAAAATGTGTTCCCCTTCAGGAACTCGAGCTGCGTCGAGATCGCTTTGGGAACGCCCTTGCGTGACCGCGTTCTGAAGCACGTGTCAAATCCGTCCAATGGAGCAGCGAGACGTCACGAGCGGGGTGACGTTTACGGCCATCCCCTGCCGGTCTGCCGCTTCAGGGCACTGAGCTGGCTGCTCTAGGCGCACCAGAGGCCAGTCTCGCGAGACTGGTTCCCTTAGGAGGTCACCT
>NW_015627959.1:717254-718355 GCF_001515625.1 Sinocyclocheilus rhinocerous
TCCTTTCACAGGCAGAGGGCGCGCCCCCGCCCGGAGCTGTGGAAGCTGTGGGTGTGGCTTCTGAGGAGGAACAACTCATAGCTTCCAGTCTCTCAACTGAGGTCTTTGAGACCATCCTCCATCCAGAGCTCCCTCTATGAGGAAACTGTAACATAGCCTCGAGTCCTCTGATCTCCCCTCTCCTTTGGGGATCAAGGCTCACTCCTCCAGAAGTTGGCCTTCGGGACGGCGAGCCCCGCCTACTTTAGCCACTCCCCTTTCTCTCGCCTTAGTTGTGCTCTTCCACACGGCAGGGATTTGCAAGTCTGGCGGCGTGGGCATTCTCGTTCCCAAAGTGTATTCAGACGCAGCTCGAGTTCCTGAAGAGGAACGTCTTAGGTTACGTATGTAACCATGGTTCCTCGAGGGAACGAGACGCTGCGTCTCGGTGCCATACTTCCGGCATCCCTGCCGGCGCTTGCTTCATTCCTAAAGCTGACGCTGGCTCCGCCGCACGTGCTTTTATAGCTTCCTGGCCATGACGTCACCCGCCGTGATGTCTCGTCCAGATATTGGACTGATTTCACATGTGATTCAGAGCGTGGTCACAGAAGGCGTTCCCAAAGCGTATTCCTACGCAGCGTCTCGTTCCCTCGAGGAACCATGGTTACATACGTAACCTGAGGCGTTTTCTTTACCAAGAAAGTGGCAAGATGAAAACCACTATTTTCTGTTTCAAACTTTTACATAGCATCTTTAGGTTATAATAACATTAAACATTCTAATCCAGATTTTGATTTTCAAAGATTTATTATAAAATTTAATAATTTTTTTCCACAAAATGCAATAAATCCATGACACTTTTTTTTTCTTCAAAATGCAATGCAGCCCTAAGTTTGTTTGTTGATCACAAAGTACAAAATAGATGAGGAAAACTGGGATGCCGGGTGTATTCAAAGCGCCGCCATTGCTGTCTACAGTGCATGAAATGGTGCGCTGTGATTGGTTGAGCGGATATATCGCATTCTGTTGAGAAGGGAGACTGGCGTTTGTCGCGGTTTGGAAAGAAAGGGAGAAAAACATGACAGAATAACTCGGCGGATATCGCATTTTGCGTAAAAT
>NW_015627959.1:719731-726133 GCF_001515625.1 Sinocyclocheilus rhinocerous
ATTTTGCGTAAAATTAAAAAGGCACTTTTCAATACCGACCAGATACAATACTGATTTTGGCGGAAACTTTATTTTTTTTAAATGGCGTTTATCGCATTTTGGAACCAAACTCTTCAAATATACTGGTGTGCTGGCCTTCTAACAAGTTGACCAGCAAACTGAGCTGTTGAAGCTGACCCACTACCATGCACATTCTAATAAATCTGGTTGACCACGGAAGTCTTGTTAAAAAAGTAGGTTAAGAAGCCTGGTGGGGACAACAGCACAGCGGTATCCCCAACACACCATATGCTGGGGACCACCTACGCTGGTCTTTTCAGCAGGGAGTTAAAACACATACGGATGAATCCTGCACACAGTGGAAAAGCAGCAGTCCTCAAAGCACTGAGAGTTGGGAGACCTTGGGACTAAGTACAACAGCTTAGCAATGCAATACAGCACATTAGCATGAGAGATTACATGCTGTTTAAAGTGTGATAGGCCTTCGGGGGTGAGGTGTGGTACTTTAGCTGAGAGAAACTTGAGTGTGTCTCTCCTCTCCACATTCATTTTTCAAATTGAGGCCATTTGATAGAGGACGGCTTGTGTCTTTGGTTTCTCCATCAGGGGTCAAAAGGAGAGTTGCTTTTAACTAATCACATTATTGCAGAGAAAAAGAGAGCGATCGTGCACTGTACTGTGCAGGCATGTGCTGCTAACACACAGGATGTGTGTGTGTGAGCTTGATATTGAGCACATGTGTGAGTGAAAGCACCACCTCTGCACCTTCTGTCACCTGAGTTTGCCATCAGTGGGAAAGAACTGGATTAATGTAAAGGACTAGTTGCTAGTGAAATAACACTGAGCAACCTTACGCAATAATGCAAATCAAGTATTGAGAGTATGTACTTACTAGTCTCTAGTCTGGACGCGTCTGTCAAGGAAAAATACAATGTACGATGGTCCTCAGCAAGCCTGAAGGCACCACATCCTCACTCTCTTAGTATAACCAATCCAATAATCCCCAATGTCTACAACAGAAAAGTCTGCTTCTTGCTTTATCTCCCAGGGGCAAATATGAACAAGGGAATAGGCTAATGCTAAGTGCCTTACTCTAATCACACAGCCAAGACAAACCTCATTTCCAGCGTAATACCCTCAAAAACCATCCACATAATCCCGCTGACAATCAAAAGAGCCTTCACCCTTGCACGCCGCCGCTTCCTACTGGATAATATGGCCACCTTACAAAAATATCATCATTAGCATAAATCACTTTGATGGCTTAGCATCTGCCAAAGGGTGTTATTGACATTTCTAATGCCCATAAACACAATGTTCCTTGTCGATTCAAATTAACCCAAGTCCCTTAAGTTTCTTTCCTGGATCAGGTCAAATTTGTTCAGGAATAAAAAGGGGTGGGTTGGGTTGGGGGGGTTGGTGAGAAAGATGCAAATTCGTTTCATCAAGGCCAGCTCACCAGAGACCCAGTAACTGTTCTGATTAATTGACATTAATTTCTTACTGCAAAGTTTTAACATGAGCAAGTGTCAAGTTTTCAACCAGGAATAACAGCAACAAGCTTCCTTCCTGTCGTGTAATAACACCTTCTTTTGGAGCTATATGACATGTGGAGGAACTGCAAAAGGAGAAAAAATGATAAGTTCTAAAAGGCAGAGTGATTTCCGTAACCCTCCCATAAACATATGCTATTAGAGAAGGTACTGACACAAAAATATATAATATCTTTCATTTAGGCCTACATAAGACACATTAATTTAATTTACACAATTCAATTAAGAATGTCCCTAAATAAGAACTTAAAACCGGTAAAAAATGTTCTGTAAGTATGCAGGTGTGTAGTATAAATATATTCTGGAATATACTACATCCGCCATGTTGGCATTATTCTTTGATGAGATATGTTCTTTGACCTATGATGTAGTATGAATACACACCAAAATAAATAAATAATAACAATAAAATAAATAAACAATGGTACATTTTAATAAACAAGGTACATGTGGACTTATAGAAAAGTGACCACATGTTGCACACTTCAGAATCTCAGCTGATGCAGAATGTCACCAGTGTATTGTCATTGTCATCTCAGATACTAGATATTCGCCCAATGAATATGGGGAAATACATATTGTCAGGCAAGCTGAAATGTAAAAAGTGATTTTATGTCATTAGCTCTCAGAACAGCAGCGGTAACAGGATGGGCAACCTCTGACTTCCCAGTTGCTAAAGCCAGTATAAGAAGGTTTGCCAGTGGCCCTGTTGATCTAAAAGAGAGTTAAAGATTTTACATAGGTCAACCAGGCCAAAAAGTCCCATGACGTTCACATACTGCATTTCACAATAGCCTTGACAGGTCTCAAGTGCCCTACGCATTAAGATGAAAATGAAAATTTGATTACATCCAGGTTACACTTATGCTTGAGTGGCCCCTCTCAGCTGCAAGCACTGAGTTACGTGTACTTCACTTGATTATCTTGGACATAAAAATAATTTAGTGGCAAATTGTTGAATATCTTGCTCATGAAAATGAGGGCTATTGAGAACTGCCTCTAGTGTGTGGCAGAAGTGTTCTGAAATGTGTGAGAACACCTTCATAAACAGAATCGTTCCTGGAACTCTTGTATCATGGGATAGCATTTCACAGAAGAGCGCTAGCATCAGAATCCATAATTGAGGTGGTGTATGAGAGCACTGGAGGGCAGACAGGCCCTGAAAAACCCATAGACTGAGGCAACAACGCTGGTGCCACCAGCGGCTCCAGCATAAGAGGCCTCTCCGTCTAAACTACTGATAAGAAGCATAAAAATCAATGATTAGCGGCTGGCGCCTATGCTAACTCAGCCAGTGCTATTCATTTGGATCAAACATGACCACTTCCGGCTCAGGCCTTGTGTACTTCTAATGTTTCATGGGCTCCTGATTTGGGCGATGCTCTCCACCACATTCATTGATGTTCTGCTAACAAAGGAGAGGGCTACAAATGGGCCTGAAGCTCTGATGCAGCGCTAGCTTTCTCATCAGGATTAACTAGTCTATTAGTTAGGCAGTGACAGGCACACAAGTAGCTTTCTGTTCAGTAAGTCTGACCAGTTTATACACTACAGTTCAAAAATTTTGGTTCAGTAATGTTTTAGAAAAAAGACCATGGCTGCAAAAACAGTAATATTGTGAAATTCTTATGATTACAAATAACTGTTTTCTGTGAATATGTTTTAAAATGTAACTTATTCTTGTGATGGCAAATCTGAATTTTAAGCAGCAATTACTCCAGTCTTGTCACACGATCCTTCCGAAATCATTCTAATATGCCTATTTTGGCGCCCAATAAATATTTATTATTATTATTATTATTAGATATTATTGTTAATACTGAAAACAGTTTTGCTGCTTAATGTTTTTGTGTAAAATGTGATACTTTTTTTTAGGATTTTTTTTTTCATGCAAATAAAAAAATAAAAAAATCTGCATGTATTTATCCTTGTTAAATAAAAGTATTAATTAATTTCATAAAAAATAGATACAAAAAGAACTAACCCAAAACTTTTGAATGGTAGTGTAGCTACAGTTTTAGGTTTTGTTTCCTTTTAATGCATATTCATTATGCAACTGAATTAAAATTAATGAAAAAAATATTACTTTAATAATTTAATTTAATTAGATTTCTCAACAAAGTTTCTAATAATTCTCAAAGCCCAACCTCAAATATATATATTTTTTAATTTAAAGCCGTTATTACAAGAAATAGTCCAACTCAGAAATCACTTACACTAGTAATGTAGCAAAACACTGTCAGCGTGAAAGCCCAGCTATGACGCAGCTTCGCATTTGACTCTTTTTTTTTTTTCAATGAACAAGTTTTTTTTAATGATTCTGCAGCAGTAAGGAAAAGAAGGAAGGGTGAAAGGACACATGGATGGATGGATGAAATGATAGAGAGAGAAGTCGATGTGAAGCGATAGCAAAATCTCAAGGGAATGAGGCAGAAATATCTGGCTTTTCTCATTCTCAGCAGATACTACAGCGAGACTGCAGAATGGCGCCTCTGGGAACAGGAACAGTTAATACATCACATGAGCCGACACACTACAGCGTCTTTACCTTCTCTTTCATCTCCTCTGATTTTTCTTATTTATATTTGTTATATTATCTGTACTGTCTAACCTCTATCCAGTCTGTGCCTCGGCACTCCTCCTTTTTTCCCATCATTCACTTCCCTATCTCTCTCTTAGTGTGAGCAATGTACTGGTCTGTCACCTCGTGTCACATGTCAGTGAGTGTCTCTGAGTCACTAGAGAGCTTCTCTGCTCCAAGCAACTGACTCCATACATATCCCACAGGCCTCTGGGGCTGTCGCTCACACAGCGCCACACAGGGGACAAAGACAGAGAGAGAGACAGGAATAGAGAGAGTTTGTGTCCTTGAAGCGCTCAGCCAGCTCAGTGACCCTTCACGCAATCAAGCAGTGAAGAATCAGCCCGGTCTAAAAAAAAAAGCAAAAAAAAACATTCTGCCTCTCACGCCACATTTCCCATATTCCTTTGTACTCTTTGAGAAAATGCAGGCCTTGGACTTTGAGGAGGAATGTGTGCATGTATCTGTAAAGGCTGTAGACAAGCAGCTCTGGGATGTGTTAAGGCAGTATTCCCTTGGGTTTCTCTCTCTGACACACTGCTGGTAAAGTGTTTCTCCCTGACCTCTAGCTTGGTCGGTGGACGCGAGCGAAGGCCTAATGGATGAATTACCTAAAAACGACAAGCAAAACACATCCCAAAATATAACAGGCATTAGAGAGACTAATAAATATAGGTTTCGTGCCCTTAGGAGATTACAAAAAAATAACAAAACAGCAAATGCCTTCTTTTATCCTGAGATGACTCTCAAAACGTAATCCTTACTTCAAGGGAAAACAGGAAGCGTTCTTTCCTGGAAGAATTATAAGAACTGACATGATAGCCACTTTGAATGGAAATAGTATTTATTAAAAAGAAATAAAAACAAACAAGAAGACATCCTTGCTTTTATATGAATTTCATATTCAAAAGAGAAGACCTCAAATCACTCCAAACAACTCTGCTGAAGGCTACTGCGGCAGCTTTCACCTGTCTTCTTCCTCGCCACTAGGAGGTGGCTGTCATCTGAGGTCGTCCTTGACAGTTTGCTGTTTGTTTGTCAGTTTATTCTAAATATTTGTAGGCCAAGCAAACTCAACACAAAGCAGATGATTTCATAATGGAATGTATGGATGTTTGAGGCTTCAAGGCCAGTTTTACATGACTTTGTGAAATTCCATCACATGACGGATCGGATTGTTTCTGACAAACGGTAGCGTGCATCCCTAGTCTGGTTATGTGGATTACGGGTGGTTGGTGCAGGATTTTTTACTGACATACTCCACACACACTGCACACAGCCTGTTTAATGAATTTGTTCCATACAGACTGAAATGCAACAAAAAAAAGTGTCTCTAGAGAATGACAATCACTGCTTCGTTGTAACGCTGAACGTTTAAAACAATGTGCTGGGGAGGTTGTCTATGCTTCTGTTCTGTTTTACATTTGCCCTCTCTTATGACTTGAACAGAGCACCACATATCATCTGGGCTTTAGAGGTGCATTGTTAGCTTTTGCTGATTGTGACATATGGCACTACCCCCTCCCTTGACAGTTTGCTGTTTGTTTGTCAGTTTATTCTAAATATTTGTAGGCCAAGCAAACTCAACACAAAGCAGATGATTTCATAATGGAATGTATGGATGTTTGAGGCTTCAAGGCCAGTTTTACATGACTTTGGTTGTAAATTGTTTAACATAAATGATCTATGTGATATGAAGTGCACTATTTTCTCATATCTGGATACGTACAATATGATGTTCCTTCATCCACACGCATAACACAATGTCAGTGGCTCATTTCATAATGTGCAGTCTGATTAATCTTCCTTGGACCTCTTTCCCCTTTTTCTCACATACTGCAATTTCCCAGCTTCTCCCATATTCGCCCTCTCCCTTCTCCTAGAAGCTATGAATGATTTCTTTGTTCGGACAGACAGGCTAATTGAGAGGGCCTTTTCTGAGTATCATTAAAAAGGATGATTGCCGGCCATCCAAAAAATTAATGTCCCAGGTGACCTATAAAACTCAATTGATCTTAACAGTGGGCAGTGGGGGAGAAAAGAGACACACATTTAGACAGGCTTTCATCAGCAATTACACCACATTTTGTAATTAAATTATGTCTTGGTAAGCGTGGTAATTAAATAAGGTGTAGAAGGTTTGCTGGACTCCTGGCTAATGGCTAACAGAGAGAGAAGGAGGGAAACTCATGCCAGTAAAAGTTTCCAGACAACTGAAGTGCTCACATCTTTACTTAAACGCAAGGACAGACACAGTAAACTTTGCAT
>NW_015627959.1:726183-780788 GCF_001515625.1 Sinocyclocheilus rhinocerous
ATTTGTAAGCTACTGATTCATTGCTATGTACTAGTTCTCCACGAGTGGCTTCTGCTTATGAAGTTACTAAGGCAAAATCAACCAGCCGACATTCTAAACAGCATTAATTTCATATATGCCATGGAATTCTTTATATATGAGGCAAAGTACAGAAACTCACGTACTTGCACACTCACAACGTACACACACACAAAAACTGAATTCAGGGATCTGATTACGAGGTTCCTGTCTGTTTCTGTAATTTTGTTAGAGTCCAGAGCACTTGCATATCTGCATTTTTTCACGCTGACCAAAATCTGACATGGAGCCACTTAAGTATTAACCCTAATCAGTATGCATAACAATGCAAGTATGCAAAAAATACACTGTAAATGAAACCTTCTGGCCTTTTCCATTGCGCTTATCTGCTGGACTACTGCGAGGAAGTTCATACTTTGCACAGATGGCCAGAGGCTTTTTCTCTTTCTCCATCTCACCATCTTTCTCCATCTCTCTCTTATCCCTTTTAGACATCCCCTCCAGTGCTGACATCATCTGCTTCTTCTGCGAAAACCAAAAGGATCTGCTTTTCGGTGAAGTTCTCAGGTTGGAAACTTGATGTTCGAATTAAAAAGGTGATTTGGGAGTGCAGAGGGAAATATACTCCTCTGCTGCACTCAAATCACAAGGGCAAAATCTACATACTCCATTCAAATACTAGTGGTGATGAAAAGCGGCCATATCCAAATTCGAATATTTGAACTGATCTGAATAATCGTCTCAAGGCACATCTGAACAGAGTCCGGTGTGCAGACTGATGTCAAACGTCAGGGTAGGGTGGAATAAAAGTGGCTTGTTAATGTTCGATTATACAGTCTGGTTTAACATGGCCCATTGTGCACAGCTCTCACTCACGGCTCGTGAAACTGTCACTCTGTCAGTCAAAGCCTAGCTCTGGAGAGTGCCACTGTGGAGAGAGTGGTCTTTAATGATGGCGTGCTAGTGTAGCAAAGCACAGTTAATGCCATTACGCCGCCAGCGCTGCTTCATAGCATCCTTGCCATAATGGCGCTCGTTTCAAACTCGGTTTTATGAGCTGCAATTAACTTTACCCAGATCACCACTTTTTTTTTTTTTACCTCTAGGTGTTGGGAAAAGGAAATAACACATTCTTTCACTGGGGGCCAGAATGCCAGGCCTATGGCAGCAAGGCGGGTTTCCAGTACCGAAGTATCAGGGGCTTGTTTGGGGTTCAGATCTGGATTCGTTCTGCTCTGATGGAATGACCAAAGAGTTATACGACACCACCACTGGACAGAAATGAAACAAGTGGAGCTTTTATCAGTGTCCAGGGTTGGCTTAGAGCATCTAGCAGGGTCTGCTTGTAATCTGTCCAGTCTGGGGGGTGCGGACGAGGGGGCAAGGAGGGTCGTACGCCAGTATGAGTGGTCTACACTCTTGTGCAAACAGAACACAGCTGCTTCTCGTTCACGCCGGGTTTACTGAGATAAGAGCACTCACTCTATCAGCCAACGCTAGAAGGTTTGCTGGACTCCTGGCTAATGGCTAACAGAGGGAGAAGGAGGGAAACTCATGCCAGTAAAAGTTTCCAGACTACTGAAATGCTCACATCTTTACTTAAACGCAAAACCATGTCTGCATTTGTGATCGGAGAAACTACAAACAACAAGCGCTACTCTACACTGCTCAAAACTCGCGTTTGAATCGTCAGTGGCAATCAGTGTCCAGGGTTGGCTTAGAGCATCTAGCAGGGTCTGCTTGTAATCTGTCCAGTCTGGGGGGTGCGGACGAGGGGGCAAGGAGGGTCGTACGCCAGTATGAGTGGTCTACACTCTTGTGCAAACAGAACACAGCTGCTTCTCGTTCACGCCGGGTTTACTGAGATAAGAGCACTCACTCTATCAGCCAACGCTGCTATGTATACACTGCATGGAGATTAGTTTGCACATGTGCAGGTCCTGTTAAATATACAATGAGGGACAATAACTAAAAGTGCTACTTGCTCATCTATTTACACTCTAAATGCTTCTAATACAGGGTTAAATGCTCTTATATGTACATCACATGCCTAACAATGAAGTTAATACTATAAAGCTTGTGAAACAGAGAAAAGAAATACTAGGCTTAATCAGGACCATCAATCAGTACGCTGATTGAACAGATGATTTGATGTTTCCTGACATAAGACCTTTAACCTGTCCACATTTATCCATAGTTCCTTCCTGCGCTACATCTGTTCTCAAGAATCAACTTGTTGTTCAAATAATGATCTTTTCTCAGCAGTGTTTCTATCCTGCTTCCATTAAACTTGATCTTTCATTACAAAGCCTTGTTACCTGATAAAAAAAAGTAAAAGAAAGAAAGAAAGAAAGAAAGAGAAAAAACATCTCCTGAATCACAGAATCTACATGGAGGGTTGTACTGTATTGTGAGCCGAGTGTATGTGAAACTGCAGTATGTAGTTGATATCGACTGCTGTTTCTTTGTAGGCATTTGATGCCCACAGATTGTAATGACTTTGAAGTAACCCTCTGCTGCACAGGCCTATTCTCAGTAAGAGCTGTAGGTAACTGTGTTTTACATTGTATTAACTCTGTGTTTAAACTGAATCCATATGGGTCAGTTATGTGTGTGCGTCTCTTGTGCCCAAGAGAGCAGGAAAGAGAGAATGAGTGCTTTGGTATGTAATAGTTATTTTTGACTGGCCACATATCTGGTATTCAGAGCAGGCCTTCATGCTCTATATGAATGATATTTACACATGAATATATAACATAACATAACATAGCATAACACATATCTGTCTCATCTTAGAAAAGAAAAAAAAAACAGGAGAAATGAAAAGTATTTGATCTGTTCCTGAAGACAAAATGACTTTTTAAATTCAAGTCACAAATAGAAGTGAAAGAATTGAAAAGTGAAAGAGTGTGTGATTTTTTTGTCACATCAGAAAAAAAATGTCAAAACACCTCCTTACTGAATAATAAGGCTATTTAAATAAACCTTTACATGAATATAATTTTATTTTCCCATTCCATGATTTGGCAGAGTAGAGACAATGAATTTAACTTAATTAATTTAATAATTCAGCCATCATCAACCTGGTAGCAATTTTCTTTGACATTATTGTTATAATAACATTTGACATTATTATTAGAAATTACCATCTTGTTACAGTGGCTGATCAGGTGGTGAAATATATGTAAATATTTGCATTTTAACAGTGACAATGTATGGAGACTTCAAGATAATGAGGTGTGTGGAAATGACAGGCTTGACATGAGTATAGAATAAGCTGTTAATTAAGCTGAATACAGACCATCAGCATTGAGATTTCTATTGTATACACATTTTTCTTTTCTTTTTCTAGTAAATGTTAGCAAGTTGCCTGTGCATGCAAGTCCCATATTATATAAGTTTACTATAGTGTAACTCTTCCAACTACCTGCATTTACAGAAATCCAACACACACGCACGCACTGGATTTGCAGCTGCAGGGCCCTTATGAAGTGCAGTGTTTCTCAGTAAACACACTCTGTGAGCGATAAGAGTGTTTGAGTGAGCTGCTGATAGCTCATCCTTCTTACAGTACAGACACACACGCTGTTGTTACACTGCCGAGGTGAGCTCATGACCCTCACGGGAAAACAATGTGTCTCAGTTTAGCCTCCGGAGATGCCACAAAACCGTGGCCATTCAGCCATGGCATGGGATGAAATCAAACCCTACAGTTGGCCATTCTTTCGTGTCTTTTTTTGTTGTTTTCTTTTCTTTTATGTTTTTGTGGGCTTTCGGACCAGTTAAGCAACAGCTACCTTTATGACGGGATAGATTGTAGTTTCAAGCCGGAAGGCAAAAGCTTGTTTTCCAAAAATGTGTCTACTACTGCTGGCTTGCTAAACAACTGGAACACTGCAGGAAATGTGCCCGGAGTGAACGAAAATTGAGATACTGGAAGACACAAGCGGACTATGTAAAGCTTTGTTTTCAGAAAGTGTATTCATAAAGCCAATTGAAGATACAATGCCACATAAAAGCTGCATTAAAAATACACTACTCTGACTCACCTCTAAAACTAGTTCTGTTTAAATGCAGTATCAGTGCAGACTTAAACTTTGCTCCTGTCATGACAGTATGGAGATATAATTGTTGCATAATTCCAAATAAATAGATTATGATCCACAAATAAATGTAAAGAGATTAACAAAAACTAAACATATTGACAAATACATAGAATGAGATCCACAAATAAAGTTTCACAAACATTAATTGGATTCACAAATAAATAAAATGAGATTTGCACATAAATAACATATTCACAAATATTCACAACTTTGCCTGGCATTCATTTGTGAATCGCGTCCTGTGCATTTGTGGATTGTTCCCCGTACATTTATGAATAGCTTTCTGTGCATTTGTGGATCGCTGTGCACATTTGTGGATTTTGAAACATTTCTAGCATCAAGACGCTGACAATCCACAAATGTGTGGACTCCACCCACCGTCTGCTCAAGCCAATCAGATAACAGCCACACTTTGCTGACCAATCGTAGCATGTTCTCGCTATAAGCAATCACGTTTTGCTTTAAAATCAGGGCGAGAGCAGATTCATTTTCCACCCCTGTAATGAACTGCATTCTATGGACACTTCGTTCAAATTAAGCGGAAGTGCTGTTTGTGTGGTTAAAAAAATCCTATCTCCAAAATATTGTTGGAGTGTAAGGCTTCTTTATATTTCCATCAGTATCAGTGAATGAGGATAAACTCAGGATTATACACAAATTATGATCATTCACAGAACCCGAGCATGATCAGTAACACCCTCGTGATGCGTCCAAAGCAAATAGAAATCTACTGCTATACTGTCTACACTGGACGAGGCACGACACAATGAAGGACAAATGATTCGCACATTTGCTTTGACGCGTCCAGTTGCAGTTACAGCTGTTGCATCGCAGCACAACAGCGAGGACAGTAGAAATGGCACAATGGCTTATTCTGCCTTTTAAAGCACAATCGCAGAGACAAATATAGGGCATAATAACACGTATAATATCAAATATGGGCCCAAATGACCATCTGGGTAGCAGCCTCAGCATCACAGTAGCGCGTACTGGGGATTTGTGATGATGTAAATAAAAACCGTGCATTTACTTTGGATGCTGTTAAGTAACTTTTACAATCAAAACTAGTAAGTCTGATTCATATGAAATATTGTTTGCATGATCAAGTGTTTTAACCAATAAATATCTCTTACATTTATATGCATTTATATTCAACACACCTGCACCACTTAAAAAAAAAAAAAAGAATCCAAGTATATTTTTTCCTCCCCAAACAATGGCAACTTTGTGTAACTTAATTAATGTTTGAAAATATTATCTATAATGATCTATACATTGTTATATCCACATAGCTGCTCATATACATATATACAAATTTAAATGGCTTGACTGAGAAACTGGGAAACGCTGTTGGCTGTTGTGTGATGGCAATATAACCTAATGTTTTTCATGAGGTTGAATCCAGTTATTTATTAGCCAGTTATTGACACTTTTCTTTCCATCTTGAATAACATGACACTTTCATAACCGTATACCGTTGTTCCCATAGCCATGATTTTTGTATAAAATATATTTGTGAATATACTTTTTATTTGCAAATCTTGTTTTATTAATTTGTGAATTTAATTCATTTTTGTGAAATGCTAATATTTATTTGTCGATCAGTCTATTTATTTGGAATTATGCAACAATTCTATCTCCATATGACAGTCTTTTTCATAATTTGCAATCACACACACACACACACACACACACACACACACACATATATTCTTTAAAATTGAATTCCTAGTTTTTCTAATATTTTTCTATATTCATAAATTAATATTGAAATATTTCCTCATTTAATACTTAACATTTTTTATCTTATTTCTGTATTTGTAATTTATGTGTAAAATGCATTTTTGGCTTTATTTGCATAATTAAACTAGTAACTATTAACTAATATATCTTTCTGTGCTAAATGGAGTGCTTCAGATGCAGTTTCTGTGTGTGTTTTTTATTTATATTTATTTATACAGTATATTTTGCAGTATAAAAAAGGCAAGAAAGAGATTGATTGATTTAGCAGGATATACATTACTACCTGTATGTATTTCTATGGGTTCATGTCATGTTAAAAAAAAATTTCCAGAGAAAAAATTAGCATAGATTTCCCTGTTTCCTGCTGGAATAAACATAATGAAATATGCTCTTTCCATTAGCAAGATACATGCCATAATTAATATTTATCAAAACCACATATTTACATTACCAGAACAAAAGCAAGGTGTCTTTGTGTCATCTTTGTGGCATGTACATAAATGTTTCATTTGTGTTTTTTTCACCGAATCGCTATTAAATTATGTGAATTTTCAAGTGTAAACAATCATCAAGCTTTTATGAATGCTGTGCTCTTTCACAGGTCTATTCAGCTTATTTATGTGCCATGCACATCAGTGGTCTGGTTCATTGTTACTTATTGGTGGTGCAATCGTTGTGCAACGGCGTTCTTTTCTTCTGCAATCTTTTCCAACAACCCGTTCCAATCGCCATCACCTCGTATCTTCCTGTGCCAGGTCTCTATGTTAAAACACTGATATCAGTAACTTCATACGCACCAGAGGACAACAGCTAGTGTGTCCTGCACAACCTCAGAGCACTTTAAACTGAAAGAAACAACAACATCATTGCTTTTCATTTCATACACACACTCTGCCGCAACATGAATGTCAAAACCCTTGTATAAGTAACTCATTTTATAATACAAAACATGCTTGGCTTTTTTTCTGCACTCGAACTCTCAATCTTTTTCTCTCTGCAGACATATTCAGCACCTGGTTATTGTTAAAACACAGTTTTAGTACAGACTTTTTGAACATATTTATCTCTCTATAGCCCATTTAATCACGCGTCCAATTAAAACGGTCCTGTCTGAAAAAGCACTAGCCTGCTAAAAAGGAAGCAGGATGCACTAAAAACTACATATATTAGATACATTAAGACACTCCTAAGATAAAAGGCTTTAGTCCTCATCTAATTGCTTATTAAGCACTTTTGTAAAGTTACCTGAAGTAATTAGATGAGTGCTTTTTTAAATTACAACATGCTAGAGCACGTTTGGATGTGTTGCTTATTAGTACACAATTTTGCATGCTGTAATGTTTAAGTGTGTGTCTGTGTGTTTACGCCTACACCCAGGCAGCCTCCATGAAGGAATTTCTGTGCCTTGAACTGCTGTGCCAGTGTAAGCCGGTTAAGATATTTACAGGATTTGCATTATTGTTGAAAAATTTTTCTTAATCTCATTAAGCTGACGCCTATGACCCTCTTTATATAAAACATAAGGAAAGGAGGTGGACACTTCACTCCACCAAGCAGAAAATCACTCCTAGAGGTCTCTATCACCTCCGATGATTCAGCAAAACAGCGACACAGACTACTGGTGCTTATGGCAATGCAAGTAATAGAAAAGAGTGCTTGAGAATGTCCTGACACGATAAAACTGGCTTGACTGTTGGTCACTACTGCTGAGGAAATTTGGTGGATTTACAAGCCACACACACACACACACACACACACATAGAATGTAAGCTCTTGACCCAAACCAAATGGGTCTCTGTGAGCATTCAAGTGAGGCATTCCAGTCAGAAAAAAAAAAAAGTGTCAGGACGGAGAAGTTCCTGCTTCTCTCCTGTCAAATACTTTGATGTAGCTTCACAGGCTCTTAAAAAACGGGGCGAGTTTAGATGCCAGTTCTGGAACTTTCTCTCCCTCAGCCGGGTACATGGCCAAATGGCAGCGCAACTGCTTCCTTGCTCACAGCAGGGCAAGCTCTCTCATATCTGCTGTGCAATTTTTTATTAAAGCCCGCCAAAATAATGAAATAACCCAAATCAAAATGGAGACACATTAAAACCTCAGTCGGGGAGCGGTGCTAACGAGACCCTGAATAGTCAGCTGAGGTCTTCGGTTCTTTCTCCCGTAGTTAGGGTTCTCCCCCATCTCTATCCCTCTTCCCCTAAACCCCCTGTAGTGCGCAGATGTGTGTGTGTGTGTGTGTGTGTGTGTGTGAGTGAGTGAGTGAGTGAGTGAGTGAGTGAGTGAGTGAGTGAGAAAGAAATAGAGAGGAGATTCAAACAAGTTCAAAATCAAAAACAGATCCAGACAGAGGAGCAGGTGTCATATCATGGCAAGATGACTGCAAATGACAGAGGAGGCACAGCATTTTCTGTTGTATTCTGTTGTAAGTTGTATTGTAGTTTTAAATATTGATTATGGAAATGGAAATCATGATTATGCAGAATACAAAAACAAAAGTTTTTACTTAATATGATTTTTCCTGTTTTAATGTAAGAAATTTTTACTTTAAATAAGCAAGGGTGCATCTATCTATCATATTAATATAGAAAACAGGTATAATAATATGTAATAATATGTCACAATTTGTTTTTACTGTGTTTTCAATCAAATGGATGCAGCCTTGGCAAACATAAGAGATTCAAATACGTTAACAATATCTTAACGACCCAAAACATTTGAAGTAGTGTATATATCCATAAAAATATAATAAAAATATACATGCAAAATAAAATTAAATAACAATAACTATTTATTATTATTATTATACATGCATACATTTAACTGCTCATTACTACAAAGTGAGTGAGTGAGTGAGTGAGTGAGTGAGAAAGAAATAGAGAGGAGCTTCAAACAAGTTCAAAATCAAAAACAGATCCAGACAGAGGAGCAGGTGTCATATCATGGCAAGATGACTGCAAATGACAGAGGAGGCACAGCATTTTCTGTTGTATTCTGTTGTAAGTTGTATTGTAGTTTTAAATATTGATTATGGAAATGGAAATCATGATTATGCAGAATACAAAAACAAAAGTTTTTACTTAATATGATTTTTCCTGTTTTTTATTACAGGACAATATACACACACATATATATATATATATTAGTGCTGTCAAATGATTAATCGCATCCAAAATAAATGTTTTTGTTTACATAATATATGTGTGTGTACTGTGTATATTTATTATGTATATATAAAGACACACACATACAGCATACATATTGAATATATTTACATGTATTTACGTGTATATATTAATATTCATATAAATATTCAAATACGTTAACAATATCTTAACGACCCAAAACATTTGAAGTAGTGTATATATCCATAAAAATATAATAAAAATATACATGCAAAATAAAATTAAATAACAATAACTATTTATTATTATTATTATACATGCATACATTTAACTGCTCATTACTACAAAGAAAGAAAGAAAGAAAGAAAGAAAGAAATATTTTAGTTTTGAATTCGTTTTTTTAAAAGTATATTTATTTTTCTTTGCTTTATTGTGAAAATTGCTTGTGTTTATGTGTGTGTGTCTTTCCCTCTCCTTTCATTCGCTCCCTGCGGGGGAGTGAGCAGGTGTCCAGTGACCCAGGAAGAGGGAGACACTGGTGGGCATGCGGTGAAGCGCATCCCTGGCTCAAATGTCCCCAGGAGACGGAGGACAAAATATCCCTCCTTTGTTAGCGGCCATCTCTCACTCGCCCTCTCCTTTCCTTTCTCCCTCTCCCTTCTTTTCTGCTGCAGCGGAACACATTGTGTTCAGGTGTTTCTCCCGACCCCTTCTCCATTACAGGATATTAAGTCCAAAGAGCGAGAGCAGGCATTTCGACTGCTCTCTATGCTGAGCCGAGAGTGTCTCTGTGTGAGCGTCTCTCTCAGTGTACTCTCTAATAGAGTTTAAGGGTGAACTTGGAAATGTGGTACCAGAATTGAGATCCTTTCACTAGAACCGTGTCTGACAGCGCTACATACACCTCTTTCACTTCCACTCTCAGCTTCTGGTTGACAAATCCCGCTTTTTCCCCAAATGGAATTAACCTCCATTGCGTTTGAAGTCAAAAGGCAGTGTCGCGAGGGCCGATGGCCTATCCGCACAAACACAATCAAGCTCTGAGGCGACAAGCAGAAAAATCTTGAAAGCTTCAAATGACTGCATCTTGAATTCGGTAGAGAGGGGAGTCAGGGAAAAAGGCAGAAAAAGCCAAACAGTGTGTCAATCATTTGGACACACTTTCTTCTATGGTGAGGCCAGGCACATGTAAACAGGAAATCTTTTGGTATGGCTGGAGAAAGATTTTTTCAACATTCATGTCAAGAGGCATGACTTGGAGGGAAACGGTAGCTGAAGTAAATACCAAAGATCTTGTGAAACAAATCAAGGAAAGAAAGAAAATATTATTTTTATTTTCTCCTCATGGACTCACTAACACTGTCTGCAGCTGTCTCTTGTTAGGACATAAGCCTCAGCAACTGCAACAATTCAATGAGACAATTAGAAAAAAACCCACATGCACTTATGTTACATGTTAACACTTGTGCAAAAAAAAAAATCTAAACAATTGCTCTGTTACAAAACCTACTGATCTGCCCGACAGAGGAGGCATTTTAAAACATGATAGGCTGTTACAAAAGATAGGCTGTTACAATTTAATTATGCTGCATTTATGCTGCAATTATGCTCAGTGCAAAAAATTAATCCAAGATGGTGGACAAGTCAAGATAAATGTTAATCATAAGTCTATATTTTACTGCAATAATAATAATAAAATGTATATTTCATATGATAATAATAAAATATAAAATAGTTAAGTAAATAGTTAAAATTGGGTTTAAAATCCAATTTCTGTGTGCTATTTCTTTTTTATTAGTGAATTAAAATATCAGTTAGAGCAGTGGTTCAAGACCTACTGGATACGTATTTTTTTTTATTTTAATATATGTATATGTATTTTTTTTCTCTTACAATTTCTTCATCATAAAATATTTTAGGGGGTTGGAGTATATATTCATTATAAAAATGCCCATAGAGTTATAAAAAGTTATTACTTTACATGATTTCCCCAGGTATAAAAACCATACTTTTAAAATGAGGCTAAAATGAGGCTTCCTCATTCATACTGGTTTTCCAAGACTGTGGGAATTCTGGTTCTTCAAAGACAAAAAAATAAAATTAAAATTAAAAAATTAAATAATAATAAATAAATAAAATAAGAAATATGCTGCTTTTTAGTTGTTTTATCCTATATTACATTCATTTAAGTCATTTTGGGGCCCTCTTGGACGTTTGCAGGGGCCCCCTGTTTAAGAACCCCTTAGCACAATTTTCTTCTCTTATTTTTGATATAAATCTGAGATACATACATGGCTTCTTTCACAAATATTAACTACATTAAGGAAAGTATATATAAAACCCGCAGAATATGCTCCCTAAGGAAGAGTGGGTTGCTCTGGTCATCAGAGATATGAGAGTCACCCCACACATTCATCTCATAATGGAAGCAAATATAACAATCCTACACACTCAGCACTTTGCTTTCCTTAATTAAGCCAAAAGGTTTTAATGAAAGTGATTAGATAAGGTCTTCTTAAAGGTTATTTGCACACAACACCTGTTAGTCAGAAGAATATTAATAAATGAGAATAAGTGACAGGAGAGTGTGTGCAGGGAAGATAATGAATGATTCAGCTCTTCATTTTCTCCCTTTCCTTCAAAATGGCTGTCCTTTACCTCATTGTCAGCAGCTTTAATTCTCAATTCAATTCATGAGAAAAAAAATAGTAGAGAGAGAGGGAAAAAATAAAAACTCCCCCATTTCATTTCCAATTGGACCTGAAAAGAACAACAAGAAACAAATCTGAGGGATTTTAGTGTGAATAAGAATATAATCAAAAAAGCATGGGAGGCCGTGATGACATTTCCCCCCGCCGAGGCCCCGCTCTGGGAGAGTGGCAGCGGAAGTGTGGCGGGGAGGCCCAGAGGAAGCCTGTCACCTGAGCATTCTTTGAACCATCACAGCTGCTTTGTGGGAATGAACGACGGCACCAAAGAAAAAGAAGGAGAGAGAGAGGGAGAGAGAGATCGTCACTTCCATCACTTCTCCAGGTTTCAAGCATGATCAAATTTGCACTTCAAACCGCTGGGGCCTGATAACCAGCCATTGTGTGTGTTCGCTCATGCGAGCGGAGCATTCCAACGATGGCTAGGTAAGGTCTCCTAGCACCCGACACAAAGACGGACCTTCCGCTGGAGGGTCCCCCCAGGGCTGCGGAAGCAGTGGAACGGGTATAAAGAGAAAGAGTGCATGCGGATGTATTGACTTCATTCTGCAAGTTATTGACTCTGTGGCCAGTCATGATAAAAGTCAAAAGAGTGTGATAATGGTAATATTGTGCAAGAGAGATGTATATAATCTATAAGTAATTTATTTGATAGGGTCCTCTATGTTGTAAAATCCATATTAAGTTATGGAACATGGTTGCTGATTTCTAGCCGGTTCAAACTGGTCATTTAAACACTCACAATTTTCCAAAAACCAGCTTGAGCACCTTAAGCTTCACTGGAAGCTTGTTTGTTGTTGGTCCAAGATGGCTAATGACCATCTCAGACCAGCTAGAAACCAGTTACCATGATCCAAAACACAAGTATCAGCTTAAGCTGGATTTTTCAGCATGGTAGAAAAAAAGTTCGAGCTAGCTGGATCAGGACTAAAAGGCTGATTGCGGCCCTAGTGTGGCTCCACTCACCGTTCTCACTGTCTGATTTGTTCTCGTGCTCTGTGTCGGTCAGGGTCAGGACTGAGTTGGAGCGGCTGGACAAGCAGGAGTTGCGGCCAGACTTCACACCCCTGCCCCAGAGGCGCATGGCACGTTCCGGTGACATCACCCGCTCGTTCTCAGTGTCCACGTCTGAGCCTGCGCCAACGGAGTAGCCGCGGTGGGGGAGGCCCATCTCAGCGCAGAAGGCCAGGCCACGGCGTGTGGCTGGCTCACATATTCCCAGCTGCCTCAGGTTAAAGTTCTGCCCTGTAAAAGAAACAAACTAATTCAGCATATATCTATACACATGATCCACTACAAACAATCTGCAGGTGCCAAATGTGATAGCATTGGTGAGTAAATAAAATTCTTATTCTGCAATTGATTTGTACCATTAAAAAAATGGCAACGTAATATGTGAGTTTAATTGATATGAAAGAATGAGAGTTACTTTGCTTATATATCACATGTAAGCAGAACAAAATCAAGTAAAAAGAAAATATCAGTGTGTATGCTACATCTTTTACCATTTTTATATTAATTGTTCAATTCTTTCAAACCCTAGAAATATATTTATAGACATACACACACTCACACTTCTGCTCAAATGTTTGGAGTTAGAAATTAATACATTTATTGAGCAAAGATGCATTAAATTGATAAAAAGAGACATTTATAATGTTATGTTGAAATGTTCTATTTCAAATAAATGCTTTACTTTTGAACACAAAAACTATTAAGCAGCACAAATGTTTTAAAATTATTTATTGAGCACCAAATCAGCATATTAAAATTATTTCTGAAGGATCGTGTGACACTGAAGACTGGAGTAATGGCTGCTGAAAATTCAGCTTTGCCATCACAAGAATTAATTAGTTTATAATAAATTAAAATAGAAAACAGTTATTTAATATTGTAATAATACTTCACAATTGTTCTGTTTTTATTTAATTTTGATAAATGCAAATCAATGCAGCATTGGTGAGCATTAGAGACGACTTTTAAAAACATTAAATAATCTTACCAATTTCAAACTTTTGAATTGTAGTGGGTGTATATGAAAATGAATAATACATGCAAAAAATATATATATAAAAGTAATAATAATAATGAAAAATAGCTTTTGCACCCTGTCAGTCTACTCATATGAATCTATACCTATAAATAATTGTAGTTACACACAATGCTACAAACGCAATACACACACATAGATGTGCACACGCACACGCACACACACACACACACACACACACACACACTTATAATGCAGCAACCGTTTCAAACACAGTAAGACACATTCCACATGCCCTAGTTAAGCAGAGGAAACAATCAATCAAAGAGACACTAAAAAGAGCCCATTTAATGTTCTATTTTGAAGTCTGACTGCTGTTTTCTGTGATTATTTCTGCCATGTGCACTTATAGTATCAAGAGAATGACAAATAAACTAGAATTCTCTAATTCCCTGGCCACTAGAAGCACTAGAAGCTCACTAGAACCCCCCCCCCTCGCGGGCTGGACGTCATGGTAAGTGGTTCTCATTGTGAGTACAGAGTGGTCTCTTTCACATGTGTGTGTGTGGACAGGGGAAGCTCAGGTATGCTTTGTTGGTCTGTTCTGTGGGATGGGAAGAACCCATAGAGTGTTGCTAAAACACAAGCTGACAGGTAAATGGGCCTTGCTGGCATCTGGGGAGCCATTTGGGGAGTGTCGCGCAATGAAAAGATCCACGGCTCCAAAGAAAGGGGAAGAGAAAATAAAAATAAAGCTGTAAATTGATACCGCAATCTATCTTTTTTATTTATTTATTTATTTTTTTGTATTGTATCAACTGACCCAAAAGCCAGACAGAAAGGAAAGCTTCTGTAAACAACTCACACACACTATACGGAAGGCAAACTAACACCCCATGTGTGGAACAAAGAGACTATCAAATCTCATCAGACAGTCAAATATCCGCAGACTTAGCAGTCTGTTCCCCGAACACCCACAATACAATGCACATGTGAGTCCTGATCGGTTTTTGTAACCACAATTATAAACCCAAGTTACCAGAAATTTGCTCTCTGCTGAACGACTATGATGTGTATACTAGCTCACCTAATGACAATACAGAAAAGAGGGGAAAAACATATAAGACAGAAAGAAAGAAAGGCACATGCATTAGGTGAAATTTTAACAAGCACAAAGATGTGGGCAAGTAACAACTCAAAGGAAAAAAAAAAACAAGATTGAGAATAACCAACTTAAATAGTTGTGCTAAGTGAGCTCGAAAATGAGCTTGAAAAATGTGTTTTACAGTGAGACTGATGACGTTTTCTCTGTGCACCTTCTACATGTATTTTGGAAATAATTCCAAAATTTGGAGATAAACGGCAGCAATTAGCTGTGAGAGGGAACACCGCGGCAACATATCTAAACAGCCATTTACACACTCTTTAAAAATGTTTTAATGAACTGACTGCAGTCTCTTGGGCTGTGCAAAATCTCAAACTGAGGGAAAACCACTACTGAAATGAAGGATTATTTACATCCGTGTCAAGCCGGCACAGCCAAAATCACAATTTATATTTGATTTTCTGTAATCAAAACTGTCATACTATTTATTGTAAGACTTACGTTTGCACAATGAAGGTGATACTAATAATAACAGAAAAAACAGCTCTAGCATGCTGCTGTGTTCAGTTGTCTAATCATTAGATAATTTTGCAATTAAAATCAAATTACTTTAGCAGTGAAATGATTGAGCTTGAAGTTTGTGAATAGGTGCCGTTTCAGGCAGACAGAAACACACACACAAATATAGACTGTAAAGGGAAATGTGGTACAGACTAGAAGATAACTTCATCATGCCATAGTGTGTTAGCAGTCAAACTGGTACGTTTATCACTTTAAATCTGGATGATGATTTCAGAAATGTCTCCAGGCTGTTAATATCTGACTTCAAAGGCAAGATGGATACCACTACAAAAAACTGCTACATCTTGAAAGTCATATTAAAATTAAAAACTACCTCAAACAAATAATATATAATTAGAAAATACATCTACAAAGTGAAATGCATTGTTGTTTTAAATATTAATATATACTACTAATTAAATTGATAATGCTAATTCTATGCTGATTATGAATACATATGAAACATCACTTTTGAAGAATTACATTTTTACAGATTAATTGCATTTTAAATACTGACACATTTTCCTTCTACAATTAAGAATAACTAAGAACAAAAAAGTGGACAATGAATACATACTAAATAATGGAGTAATCACCTTTACTTCAACATAAAAATAAAATAATGAATAATATGCTCAGATGTGTCAAATAAATGCACAACTACATTTTTGAACAACATATACAAATTTAATATATAAGAATAAATTATTTTAAATTCTTTAACTTGCATTCCATAAACATAAACAAACAAACAAACAAACAAGCAAACAAAAACTTTTCATAAAACAACCAACAACCAAACAAAAAAAATAAAAAATAAAATAAAAATAATAAATAAAATAAAAAATAAAACAAAAGAAATAAAAAAACACACAACATTAAAACATTATACAAATTAATCCATGCAAAAATAAACATATAATTTTACAGTTATTTAAAAATAACATATTATTTTACAGTCCATTAAATCCAAAATTTAAAATGTATCTTCACATTAGACAATGTGAAAGGACTTTCAACTTAGCATCCGCTACGACTTATAATTCATTTCCCGTTCTTTTTGTCTGGATCCAATGATTTCCAAACTCTGTATTCTGTAGAATTATTCTGCGGAGCAGACTGCATTCCATGGAGGGAGCTTATCTGCCATGGTGATAGGTGTGCGCGGCTCCAAAAACAGTGAGGCCTGAAAAACCGCAGTGCCAGAAGAAAAAAACCTTCCTCACATTTACTGAGAACCATATATATTGCAGAAACATATTGGTCTTTAAACGGATCATTTATTTAGTCGTTAGCAACCAGATCCTCATAAGTTTTAATGGTTATGACTCAAAGAAAAACAATCAAATGATTTCAAAATGTTTTTAAATGCATTTCTTTGTGAAAAAAGAAATAAAATCAACTAAATCAAATCAATTGAATTTAATCAAATAAATCATATCTACCTTGCAAATTATTTAAAAATTCTTAAGTATTTTATGAAATATACCTAATAACCTAATAAAGTTTTCACATGTAAGTGACTTATTATTTTAATCCACAGAATGTCATGTTAAAACAATCACTGCAAAGAGCCGCATATTTTATTAGGCTGACGATAAAAAAGGGGAAAAAAAGGAAAAAGAAAACCATTGATCCCCTGCATTAACAGGAATTAATAAGGGCTATTAACTACAGAAATAATCGGGGTTCCACCGAAGTTCAATTAAAATCATATAAATTCCAAATTACCAATTAGTGTAGATGAAATTGTACAGGATAAGATAATTGAGCAATTATGGCTTTTCTGCTCAAATATTTATGAAGTGTTAATTTGTGTTTGAAAGCAATCAATGAACTGGTAATGACCTTTATAGAACTTTGTAATGGAACTGAATGGCAGCACTTCCCAGCAAGGATACGTTATTTCAGATCTCAGTAATTCCAATCTGCCATTGTTGTGTAATGGCTAATTAACAATTTCAGTTTGCCTGCCTGGTCCTTTCTATTCCGCAAAATTAATTATCTAGGTATCGCTTTCTGCAATGGTCTAAAGGCTAAAAATATATCACACGGGAGGAATTAGTTTCATGACGAACGCCGTTGCGTGCCAAGGTTAGGGCTTGGGACTGGGTTAGGTGACGTCTGCGGCAGGGTGATTATGGGGAGAGTGTTGAAGACCGTGTTGAGGCTGAAGTGCAGTCCCTCAAGAGCTCAACGGTGTCTGCACTACATCTGTGAGCGCCTTTACGCTCTCTCTCTCTCTCTGTGATAGAGTGGGCTACCCTGCATAATGGTTGGAGGCAGGCTGCTCCTTTAACCCCTGCTGTAATCTGGTGTCACTTCCTGTGCTTTCTAAAATAAACACACTCAACAGACAGAGCCTCTAGCACTCCAGTGACTGATAGCAGCTAGGCTGACCTTCAGCTTAACACAGCACTTACGTTAAGGGCACACAAACACGCAGTGCTAACCTCTATCGCAACACAGACAAGCACAACACCTAAGGAAAAAAACATTTGACCCAAATCTACATTTGTGCTATATCCACAGCACAAAACTCACCTTGACTGCTGTATATTTTGATGAAGCCTTACATGCAGAAGAAACAAAAAGAAAACAACAAAGAACTCAATGAATGTGCAGGAGTTTATAAAAGTGAGGCTGTGCGAGTGCTTGCGGACCCTCTGTGCTCATAATTAGTAATAAAACTGTGGCCGACCAGGGCACATTGCAAACTTCAGAACAGCGCAATAATGCTGTTTATGTTTTTTATGGTGCCATTCATTATTGCCAATGGGACACATGGGCATATGTTATAAGGGAAACTTTGGATCTGAAAATGAGAGGCCGGGTCGAGGGGTTTGAATCACACTAATCAGAGGAAATGTTTTATTTCTTCGTTCTGTCGACTAAACAAGTATCAGAGTGAGTATGTGTGCGTAAATCTGTCTAATCTGTTTTGAATCTGCTTCATTTTTCAATCAAAAGTAAGTAAATGTTTTCTCAGAGAAAGCGTGCGGTCGTGCCAAACCAAACTTAATTTCCTCTAATTATGTATAATTATGGTTGTACATCCCATATATTATTATTTGAATGTGATGCATTCAAAAGTGCATTCTTGTCGTATTTCTAGGCATATGTTATTATTTCTTTTTTTCAATATGTGCTCTAAAGCTGTATGACATGTGACTTCTATACTGGGTGAAGTCATAATGGATGCGGCCTGCATCTTTTGAGGGATGACAGGCGCAGGTGACTCACCTTGGCGGCTATACTCGTCTGCCTCTCGGTGGACCATCTCTTTGACATGGCCTCCGTACAGAAGGCGTGAGGAGTCGTGGTCGAAGGCCTTGAGCGTCTCGCTGGAGCTGTAGGACTTCTGGGTGGGCACGCGGCAGTCCTCGCTGTCGCCGGATGAGCCCGTGTAGCGGTGCTCTTTCTCTCTCCTGCTCTTGGTCAGTGAGCAGTACGGCCTGCGTTCTTTCACATCCATCCTGCCCGCATGACGCGGTGAAACGCAACACGGCAACCAATCGGAGCGCTCGCTCGCCACAGGCTCCACCCGACTGTGAGCTTACTGTTGTCTACCTGGAGAGCGAGAGAGGGGGTACATAGGGATTGGAAGAGAGAGGGAGGGTGAGATGGAGGGAAAGAATTAAAAAAGTATAAACTAGCGGTCACAGAGCACTAAGCTGTACACTTAATCTTCCCAGGATTCACAAATCATTTCCACCTTCTGGACTGTCGGGAGACGCCATGAGGGCGGCGTCTTTCGTGAGACAGTGTGAGAGTGTTTCCCGCAGCCTGTATTCGCTTTTTTTTTTTTTATTCGCAAGAGTCCTTCCTGGAGATTTTGAATGTAATATATAGTGATGTTTCTTATACAATGTTTGTTTGTTTGTTTATTTATAATTTTTTCTAATTACAATGAAATTCATTACAATTAAATTCTTTTGTGAACATGCACACTAACATGCAAAAGTTTGGGGTCAGTAAAATTTAATTAAATTTAATAAATAAATAAATACATAAATAAATAAACAGTCTCCTATGCTCACAAGGCTGCATTTATTTGCTTAAAAATACAGTAAAAACAGTTATACTATGAAATATTATTGCAATTTAAAATGAACTGTTTTCTATTTTAATATATTTAAAAAAATATTCCTGTGATGGAAAATCAGTATTTTCTGCAGCCATTACTCCAGTCACATGATAAAACTATTTCTTTGGACTACACTTATTGTGTAACATTGTTTTTGTATGTAGCCACCAAATGAAATGCGAAAGAAGATTTTTGTGCATTTACATTGCATTATTTTGTGGCACACTGTCTTTTAAGAACTCATAAACTATCATTTTTTTTGCAATAGCACTGCTGCTGAACATCGGTGCCTGATATACTGCAATAAAATCTTTGTGAATGTGTATAGGCTTTGAGTTGAGTGTGTGTATACATGTACAGTGTGCTAGTCTCTGTGTGTGAGAGACTGAAGAGGGGTGGTTTGTTTTGGTAGTTGATAAGCTTAAGAGTAGTGCTGAGGGGTCAGAACGGGACACTTATGGTGCTTTTCCACTGCGTGATACGACTCGGCTCGGTATGGCTCAGTACGGCACGGCACGGCTCGGTTTGGCTCGGTTTGCGTTTCCACTGCAGTTCAGTACCGCTTTAGAGTGGGCGGGATTATTCACATGTCGTTATAGTTGCGCCGCCTCTACTGCCGCGACTCCTAAAAAACTTTTTCATTCCGCGTCGCCCCATCAAGCTCTCGCTGGATCCGCTCCTCTGCTATCAACGAGAGGAACGTCTGTACTTCCTCAACAGGGGGAACAGCCACTTTTTGGTTGTTAAAAAAAGGTGCGCTCGTTCAAAACAGTTGCGTTCGATCCTTCGCTGGCTGTGCGGATTTAAATCTAGCGGTTCTTTTGTGTTTGTGTCGCAAGTTCAGTGACGCAGGTAGTGACGATTCTCTCCGGCCAATATGTGATCAGCAGAGTTTACACGTCACGTTTTGGTAACGGTACGGTTCGCTTGGAACCCCAACCGAGGTGGTACTAAAAAAAGTACCAGGTACCAGGTACTTTACCCAGTGGAAAACCCCCCAAAAGTGAACCGTACCGAGCCGTACCGTGCAGTGGAAAAGCGCCATTAGTTGGGGGTAGGGATGGTGTCAGTTAATTGATGACCACTCTTTGTTGGCCTGTAATACGCCAAGAGTTACTGATAACAATGATACAGTCATTAGAAGACCGAAATAAAACACCGGATCAGTACATTCAAAGCGGAAGGGATTGAGAAAGGAAGAGGAAAAAAATAACCAACAACCTTTCATTAAACTCTGCCAGCAAGAATTAATAAAATCTACCTAAAACATCCTGGGAATTGATGAAGAAAAAAAAAATGAAGAAACCCCCCCAAAAAAAACACATTAATGGGAGATGGTGGAGTAATAAATGATGGTGAGGGCCCTGGGGTGTGTTTCAAATGTTTATTAGTCCAAAACACTCTGCTTCTAATTCTGGGTCCAGATAATCGCTGTACTTTAATTTCTTTCTTGGCTGGCCCTCTTTTGGAGCCCTCCCAACATGCATGCTTTGCTTTTCATGCTCAAACATGTTTTTTTTGCCCCTTCCTCTTTCATACACTCTCTCTTCAAGGCGGCGCTCTTGATTTTTTTGTATGCAGTGTGTGTAGATGATTTTAAAAAGCTTCCCTATATCGATGTGTTAGACGACAGGAGATCTGAAGGGCCCTGAGACTGAGGGGTTTGGATGTTTTACTAGGCAAAGATGGTTACTGGTTACTTCCATGTGCGACGCTAATGTGTCAGATAGCAGAGAGAGAAAGAAAGAGAAGGTTGAAAGGCAGAATAGAGGGGAAATTGGGATGTCTCTTAAGTGTGAAGGAGTGTTTAAGTGCATGTGAGTGCTCTGTTGCTGACTGAAAATGTGTTCTGAGGTGCTTTCATCGCAGATCACTTTTCTTATTGGTTTGTACTGAAAATGGGCGTGAACATCTTTGATCTGGAATTAATGTTGCATAAGTTGACTTTTTTCACGTTCAGCAGTTGTATGTTTCTGTTATATGCCTGCAGATTTCATGTGGGCCTAAGTATGCATATTGAACTCACAAATATACGCATCTGTACACACACACACACACACACACACACAGGTTTGTTTTTGTGAAAAGTGGGGACATCCCATAGGCGTAATGGTTTTAATACCATACAGACCGTATATTCTATTGTCCTACACCAACCCTACCCTTAAACCTACCCCTCACTGGGAAAATTTGTACTATTTCAGATTTTCAATACACTCCATTCTGTGTGATTTATATGCGTTTTGAAAAGTGGGGACATGGGGTAATGTCCTGAAAAGTCACCTTCTCCTTGTAATACCTATGTCATACCCTTGTCATTATACAAATGTATGTCCTCATTTGTCACAAAAACGCGCACACACACACACACACACACACACACACACGATCTTGCTCTTCAGAGCAGAGACAAAGACTTTTGCTTGTCAGGCCCATATGCTGATGTCACTGCAGTATGAATTACATTGATACCAGAAGTTCCACTTTTTATTGACCATTTATCTCCTCACCACCATCATAACCAGCAAACTTTCAGAGATATTTATTAGAGCCTTTGGCACCTAGTGTGGAAATGTATAAAATTATTTATTGTGCTGTTAAATATAGAATCAACTTTACAATAAATAAATAAATAAAAGAAAGACAGAAAGAAAGAAAGAAAGAAAAGAAGAAAAAAAGTGTGAGATTAGTCTCAATAACTACATTTAAGCAATTTAAAATTTAAGATTTCTTTTTGTAAGTAAAATAATACGAACAAAATGATAAAAGACTAAATATATTTTCTTATCAGCTGACTTAACAAAGAACACTTTTGTCTATGATGGATATGTGTGCCATAATTATCTGATTCCTCTCTGTCCTCATAAATGAATTAGGAACAGCTGATCAACTGCATTATTGGTAGTTGAATTCTTAATTAAAATTTGCTGCGGTTCAATGAATAGCACAAAGCCTAAAATAGGAAAACACTGACATCCCTAATATGGCAAACTGTTACAAGAGGTTTGTTGAGGTAATTTGAGTATTGTATTGACATGGGAATCTGAGGGAAGAAAAAAACCTGAAGGATCGTTTACGTTTGCAGTCAGACAGAGTGAATATGTTAAATTATCAATGAGGATATAACAGTATGTCATGCTCCAATGCACATATCAGCAGTGGTGTCCTGCACAAATCAGCCAGTTTTATTTAATATAAAAAAATTATAATAATAAATTTGGGAGTCAACATACAGTTCAAATTATTAAAATGTGTTCGATGTGAGACCATCGAAAAAAATGCATGTCCTCTATTAAATTAAATAAGCATTTATACATAAATGGATGGCCCATGCTGAGTGTCTAACACAGAGATGTTATTTTGGAGCAACATTTATTTATAAAAAAGAGCATTAATGACGGCTCACAGCACAGATGAAATCTGAATTTGCCTGGTTTGTGGGAACAGAGACCTCCAAACTCGACCATACGAACCTGAAAATCCACAGTCCTGTAGCTGTAGCTGATGTGTTTTCTCCTTTCATTTTCACCCTTAATCTCTATTACTATTTAAACAAACACTGTGCGACAGTCCACAACTTCCTCCTTTAAACAGTTTTAAACACCCACCAGACTGTGAACCCCTCGCATAAGAAACAGCCCTAATCAGTGTGCATATGTCTTTGTGTGTTTGTAGAATGAGTCACTCAGTGTTGAAAGAGTATGTGTGTGTCTTGTGTATGCGTGTGTGTGCTTGTCCGTGAGAGCGGATGCAGGAATCAAGTCAAGCGGAAAAGTAACACTTGGCTCAACAGGGGGGATTTCAGCTTGAACCTGCCACAACCGAAGATGAATATGCAGTGTTTTCACATGTGCAAATGTGTGCATTTGTGTTTCTGTATGTTTGCACATGTCCCTGCTGGCTTGATAGGTGACCTCAGACAGTGCCAGATGACTGGGAACAGCTGTAACACTGTAGCAACTGAAAATCTGCCTTACAGATAAAAGAGTCAAATGTGTTGGCTATCGCTGTATTGAGGACTATGCTGAGGACTTTTGTGAACTTAGTCACCTAGTTGATTTTAATGACATGGCACTTAAGGACATTTTTCGGTTTGGTTTGAACGAACCCATCCGCTCTCAAATGCCAGGGGGAAAATCCATTTCCCCTTGGCTAAATACATTAACTATGCCTTGTTATTAAGTGTATCTTCTTTTACTGTGGGGATTGCTGACGAGGAATCCTGCAATCCTCCAGAACCCACAAACGAGACTTCCGCAGTTCCTCCCGCTCGCCACCAGAGGGATCCCTCTCCCGAATATTAACTCCCTTTAGGACTACATTTCCCCTTCACGTACCTGGCACTGATTACTCTCGCACCTGACTTGCATCAGTGGGCTATTTAAGCCGCTCTCAGACTCTTCCTAGTTGTGAAGTTTTGTTTTGCCCCGGTGAACATTTCTGAGCGTTTCTTCCTGTGTTTGTCTCACCGTGATTCTTTGCTGCCTGCCCTGGACTGTTTCCTGTTGTGGATTTATTGTTTAATGTTTTCTGCCTGCCCTGACCTTATGCCTGTTTCTGGGTTATGCCTTGCCACTATTGTTGTGTTTGATGGTGATTGACCCTATCTGTACAACTGAGATAACAATAAAGCTGCAAATGTATCCTCACTCTGCTGAAGCCTCGTTACAACACCAGAGCATTTCCACGCCCCGACCGTCATGTCAGGATTAATTCATGCCACGACTGCGACACCAGAGCCTGCTCAAGTCAAGCCTACCAAGCCAGAGCCTGCTCACGGCAAGCCTGCCAAGCCAGAGCCTGCTCACGGCAAGCCTGCCAAGCCAGAGCCTGCTCACGTCAAGCCTACCAAACCAGAGCCCACTCACGTCAAACCTGCCAAGCCAGAGTCTGCTCACGTCAAGCCTGCCAAGCCAGAGCCTGCTCACGTCAAGCCTACCAAACCAGAGCCCACTCACGTCAAACCTGCCAAGCCAGAGTCTGCTCACGTCAAGCCTGCCAAGCCAGAGCCTCTCCATGTCATGGCCGCCACGCCGGAGCCTCGTCATGTCATGGCTGCCACTCCAGAGCCTCGACCCAACATGGCTGCCACGCCAGAGCCTCCAGCCAACATGGACGTCACATTAGAGTCTTCAGTTTCCAGGTGTCGTGTATGTCGCATCTGAGGCTACAAGATTCCCAGACGTTTGAGACTGGCTTCTAGTTTGGAGGACACACTGCTTGTATCGGTGCGAGCAGCTGGCATCTTTGCGGCGCTGCCCAGTCTGAGGGTCTCTGAGGTGGTCCCACTGTCAGTTGTACTCCCTGTTACGGCGATGACTATTTTGTGTGTTTGGGCTGCACACTGCTCTAGTCCATGAGTCTGCTCGAGAGCCCACTCTATTCCATTAATCTACTCCAGTGCCTGCTCCAGTCCATGAGTCTGCTCCAGAGCTTGCTCCAGTCCATGAATCCGCTTCAGAGCCTGCTCAAGCCCTAGAGCTCAGTCCTGTGTTAGTGCCAACCTATGAGTTTCCAGTCTGACCTGTTTTGACCACAGCAGTCACACGAAATCCCTCTGCCAGTCCTGTCTCGGCTAAAGAGGCTGTCTCTGAACTCAGTCTGCCCTGTCACAGCCAAGGAGGCCATCTCTGTGCTCTCAGCCTATCCGGTTACGGCCAAGGAGGCCATCCCTGAACTCTCTGCCTGTCCTGTCACGGCCAAGGAGGTCGTCCCTGAACCCCTTGCCTGTCCTGTCATGACCATGGAGGCTGTTTCTGAATACCCTGCCTGTCATTTTGCAGCTATGGAGTCCACTCACAAACTCTCTGCCTGTCATGCTATGGTCATTAAGGCCATTCAAGGATATTCTGATTTTCATGTCGTGGCCACAGAGGCTGTTCACGAACTCTCTGCCTGTCATGTTACTGCCACTGAGACCGTTCAAGGTCTCTGGCTCCACCCTGGTTCCCTAATCCTTCATGGCTGCTCCACAGTCCATGGTTTCTGTCACTACTCCACAGTCCAGGTCCACCACTGTTCCACGGCCCATGGTCTTGCCCACTGCTCCACAGTCCAGGCCCGCCACTGCCCCACGGCCCATGGTCTTGCCCACTGCTCCACGGCCCATGGTCTTGCCCACTGCTCTACGGTCCAGGCCCGCCACTGCTCCACCGTCCAGGCCCACCTCTGCTCCACAGTCTAGACCTGACCATCCTCCATGGCCCAAGTCCACCACTTTTTCACAGCCCATGGTCTTGCCCTCTGCTCCACTGTTCCACAATCTGGGTTTTGTTCCGCTTGTATACATTGCCCTCATCTTGAAAATGGAGGCTTTTTACAACTTAAATTTAGAAAAAAATATTTTCTTCTGTCTCAATGCGCAAGTTAATATCCTTATCATAACAGCCAGAAAGAGAGAATGGAAAATAGAGAAATGATCAGTGAAAAAGCCAGCTAAATTACCGGCTGAACACATTTGACGATGACTTCATTCAGAAGGTTAAACAGCGACTAAAATGAACTGGAGAGAAAAAAAACATTCCTTTTCTGTAACACTGCCAGAACTCCCATCATTCTCAACAGCTTGGAAACATCAGCTGGGCATTTCCAATTTTATGAGAATTTCTTCTATCCATCTTTCTTATTTTTTGGCCGGTGGGAGGGTTGCAGGTTTATGTTTTGCCAGCTTGTATGATATGAAAGCTCAAAAAGAGGAGAAACACAAGCCAGACCGGCACAACTGTATCCAATATAAAATTTAAGAGTTCTGTATGAAAGAAAAGTGAGAAATTGAATGAAAGAGAAAGAGAGAAATAAAGGGAAGGAGCTCTGTAAATTGGGATCAAAGGAAAGAAAAACTTTAGTGTTAGCTGCTGTTGAGATATTTTGTTTATCCAACAAATGCCATCATCAAAAAAGCAGCTTTTCCTTCCCACCATTAATCTTTCCTATGACTATTTGAATCGGTTAGATGAAAGGAATGTGGAATTAAAGAAGAAGAAAGGGAGGAATGGACAGGAGACACTAAAAGAGGGAATTAATCAGGTTTGGAATGGAAGTGACTCATTTTCAAATAGCAAGAGATTGCTTGCCTAAGCACTGCTGCTCTTTTTCCTTTTGTCTTGTTGCTTTTTTCCTATTCCAAGACTCCTCTGTTGAGGAATTGTGCTGGGCTGAACTGGACACGACTAAAACTGCTCACTTGACCTCAGACTTAGGGGAAAAGATTTCTCTTTTTCTTTCTCGTTCTCTTTTTCACAGGCTATAATTTCCACTAATGGAAAAGTTTTAATGTTGAGACACGCAGTGCTAGAATGGAAAGATATCTGAGGCAAAACATCAGAAGTTTTTTTGTTCTCTTCAGCAGCAGATTAAAAGCCTGTGTAAACCTGTAAATAATAGTGAAATATATATATATAAAAAAAATATCAGAGCTGTGATGGACATATTGTGTGGCTAATATTGCACATTCATGAAATACCATAAGTCTGGCATTTTTGTGTTTAACACCTACATTATATATAGACTTGCAATTTGCTTTGGTCAAAGAAAATATGAAGATAAACATAAATGCAATGAAACCCTTGATGCATGAATTATTAAATCACAAAATGAAAAAAAGGTTTTTACTTTAAAAGAAGAATAATTATTTATTTTTATTAACATTATATTATTATTATTTTCTTATGCAAGAATTGAAGATGGTTGAGTAATATCAACAAGTCTACTGTTGTTCTGAATATCAATATGATTGGGATTGGGATATTGAATACAATAGATAAATAATCAATAAGTTAAAACTGAGTAACTTAAAATTTAGATGAGAAGGTTTCACTAATGAAGACAGTGGACCTAGCACAGTAGTGCGGTCTTGGAGTAGTATTTGAGTCTTAGTATATCATGTTTAGGAACTCATGTGCCCCAAAATTGCGAGATGTCAAGGAAAAACTTTGTGTTGATTAAATTAATTAGACATGGCATATAATTTGGAAGCAAAATGAAAGTGTTGCACATTGCATTGACGATTTATTTGATTTATAACACAATTCATAAATTGTGTTGTCCATTACATACACTTCGAAAAATAATTTTTTCGAAGTTGTAAAAAGATATATTGGGAGAATGTTTTACAAAAATACAAAAACAAATTCTAGCTCAAAATTGTCATGTTTAATTCAATGTGTTACTTGCTGCTTCTTTATAAATATTTGTAAAATTTGCTAGCAATTTCTGAGTGAAAATTATTTCCATACCATTTGTTTATTTTATTTTATTTTGTTTTAATGTAGAGACTACTGAACACACACTTAGAAGTGTCTTGACTCATGAAGTCAGAAACCAGCAGAAAGACACGATGTAACCTGCAGAAAAAGTCTGAACTTGGTTCACACACACACACACACACACACACACACACACACACACACACACACACACACACACCACGCACACACGCATGCACACACACGCACGCACACACACACATGCACAAAAAAAATAAACAAGAAAACAAAACAACAACAACAAAAAAAAAACATAAAGAGGCAGTCACAAAGAATAATAATGGTCAAAGGTAAAAAGTCACTCATTCACATCTTGGTTGATTAAAATGGCTTTTAAAGATGGATATCATGCATCAAAGGGTTAACAACAGAGCACAGAGAATGTTACCTCGAACATGGAGGGAGAGAGCAAAGTATTTAGAGAGACGGGTGTGTTAGTGTGTGTATAGTTGTAATAATTATCTCCATCAGTAGAGTGGTTTAACTGTGGGAGCAAGATATTCAGGCCACATGCTAATAATCTGCGATCTGGTAAGAGACAGACTCAACGGCTTGAGCTCATCAGACACACTTGCAGTGAAAAGTTGGAAAGAAACACAAAAAGAAAGGGTGTGAAAGACAGAGGGCGCGAACGTGAGAGAGAGAAAGAGTGCAAGAGCGTTTTTCACCCAGCAGAACACCCAGACACTGACAGTGAGGGCTGGTAAAATTGGAAACAGAGGAGCTATCGATGTGAGAAAAAAGGAAACGTATCAAGGTAGGTGGGGGGTGGATTTTACAGGGGTTGACAGGGGGTCCTTATGGAATAGGAGGGTTCGATGTGGCTGAACATGGTGTGAAATAGAAACTTTTGGACGACGTTGCAGCCGAGCGGGTGCATCGTCAACGCTACATAATCACCGGAACTTTGGCGGTATGGAGGGAAGTGGCCCAAAGAAAAGTAGCCAGAGACTTCATTTCCAGCCGACCGAAATGAAAGCTCTGCTCACTGAGGAACGGTCAGAGATAATATGTGGCGGCCTGATGGCATCAAAGCAGGATTTGCCGGAACTCCTGAACATGGCGCGACTTTTCTTTCTCATTCTTTTTTGCCGCTGCCTCTGCCTGGAAGTACGAAGGCATCATTAAAATGGTTCAGTTCAAATGGTTGTCACTCTGCGCTTTCAGAAACATCCAAAAGCACGTCACAGCACGACTCCCTGCATCACTCTGCCACAGTGCCCGTGTCAAACGCTCCATGCCAAATGTACAGGAATGACAGGGAGTTCAGGCCCATCTCTTTCCCTGAGAGAGAGAGAAAATGCAGAGGGATGAAAGAGTGTTTAGGTAGTGTGTGTGTGTGTGTGTGAGAGAGAGAGAGTGTGGGAGGAAAAATAGAAAAGAATGAAGAGGGATGAGTGCGAGACCGAGAGAAAATGAAATAGAGCGCCAGTCTGTTAAACATCGCTGATCACCCAATATAAACGACATCATTCCTCTCAACAAATCGCACCCAAATGCTTTCAGCTGGAAGTGTTTACCCTCTCCCCCGTATATATGTCTCTCTGTTCTCTGTGATTTATGCTGCCTTGTGGTGATTGGCTGTAAGTTTGAGCTGCCACGGTCAACAGGATGCCACCCAGTTCTAAATTGGAGAAGCCCGTTCTCTAAACTTCGTCATTAGCAGTTCTAATTACGAACAGCCTTCAGTTAGACCACCACTGACACATTTAAACACACACACCTGGACAAAAAAAAAAAAACTGCAAGACTTCTGAGCATTACAAACTCAATAAACGTGTTTAATTTAGCCTTGAGACATTAGAATAGCAAAAGATGCTTCGATCGTTAAACAAAACAAAAAGTTGCTTTAACCTTGGTTGCCAATGGTTACCATTTATGCTGATGGTTTGGAATCTGCCATGTATTTTTTTCACTTGACAGATCCGGTGAGTTATGTTTACCACCTGATGTAATCTATTACATTAAACTAATGTATCTATGTAAATGTCTATGACATGTCAGTGCAGGCAGCAGAACATGTCAGTCAAAGGATGTGTGATTATAGGACAACGGTGCTGAGTGCTAGCAGAAACCTGAGCCGGTGGGACAGGCCTCTAATAAATTAGCCCCGCTTCTCTTAATCTATGTCGGGTGTTTTAAGTGGGGTCCAGTTGTTTCCAGATGGCGGAGGGCTGAGTTATGTGTGTGTGTTAATGGCGGTCAGTGGGTTTTAGGGAGGTTAGGGGGTGAGGGTCTAATGGCAGCTGCACAAGACACAAAAGAATGGCGTGACATTGATGGCTAATTCAGATGAAGACGAAACTGATCCGTTTACACAACAACATACAGCTGTGCAGAAACTACACCACCTTCAGTCACAGTTACACCGCATACAGCGGTCACGGGCCCAATAACTGTTCACACTGTCACACTAAGCTCACAAAACACTGTCTGCAAGAGAGAGGGGCAAGATCGCAAAGGATATTTTCACCAACTCCAGATACCATTCCTCAGACAATTTATCTTTAGTACAAATTCCACATTACCGATAATAATGCAGTAACTTTGTGTGAATCAGTCTTGCTCTTTTATTTGCTGCCCAAAAATAGTTTTTCTATTTTATCTGTCTAATGAAGACATTGTTTTACTTTATATTAATTGATTTTTATATTTCTTAATTTTTAAATAATCTAATTTAATAATTTAAAAGGTTAAACTTCCTACTTTTAGTCTTATATTTTAACCATATTCACAGAAGACATTTACATTTCATTTAAAGGGATAATTCACCGCAGAATTAAAATTTGTTCATCGTTTATGCCATTCTAAAACCACAAGACTTATGTTAATCTTTGGAACACAAATATAATTTATACACAAATATACACAAATATATTTAATATTTTCTCAATTTAATATGAGCTTTAAAAATTTAAAATACACCTTGTCAAAGAATGATACCATATGAATCAGGTGGTTTAAGCCAAGTTTTCTTAGAGACACAATCACTTTATAAGATGAACAAATTTAATTTAGGATTTTATTACCTCATTATATACAGATGTGTCAAATATGGTAAACGAAAGCTCAATTGTGCATGCTTGACATGTGAGAACAAACCTCATTGTTTCTTATGGGTGTAGAAAGACATGAGGGTGAGTAAACGATGACAATTTTAATTTTTTGGGTGAAAAATTCCTTTAAATTAATGTTTAACTAAGTAATTTTTAATTTAATTAATAATGACTTATATCTTTTCCAATTCAGATTCATTATGTATGTATTCATTTATTTAAAAAATAGAAATATTTCAATCAAACAGAAGCATGTTCAGAGACTACATTTTATAATCCACAATACATTTTATAAAACTTTATGAATTAAAAGTTCAGGATATGCTTAGGGTTACATAGTGTCTTCAATGTAAAGCTCATGTCATGAGATGCTAAAAAACACACATCCAATCTGAATGTCTTCCAAGACACCAAATTACAGGTATATTAACTTCCCCTCATTAACTTTATATTTACAAACTTTCAATAAAGAAAATAGAGGAAATCCATGCATTGTATAGTGCACAAATATACAGCAAAGGCACAAACTATAAAACATAAATACATATGCACACATGTCACTGAAAATGTCTGACATGCTGAGAGAGCAATGAAACAGAACTTTGGCCCAGGAGCTTTTGGAAGCACTTGTCTCTCACTCCCTCCTCTCATTTAGCGGTGGCATAACCCAGTCATCTCTGACACATCAGCCAATCTGTTAAATGAGAAAGCCATCATTTGAGAGAGAGCGAGAGAGCATGAGAGAGAGAGCAAGGGAGAGAGAGAAATTCATCTGGTGAATCTTTTAAGAGGAGTTCCAGTAAAGCTCCATATGGCACAGAGCAGCAACAGCAGGCAGACAGGGAGGGGAGGGAGTGAGAGAGAGAGAAATGGCTATAGAGAGAGATGGAGAAAGAAAAACATGCAGTGAGACAGCAAATCAGACTGTAGTCTCCTTGATAAAGTCATAGAAAGTCAGCTCAAACAGTGTCATGTCTACTTGTCTAAGGGGCCGTTCACGCAGGATGTGTTCTTGCCTTCAAAAACATCGAGGCATGTCTCAGCAGCTGAAGACATCTATCTACGACATGTTTATGTAGATAAACAGCACCTACGGATGCAAAACATGTCCTATTTGAACTTTTCCAGGTCTCCTCCACTGTCCCTCTCCTGCATCACTGAGAAACACTCGCTTCTTCCTTTACGCCATCCCTCAATGGTCATCTGACCTGATAACCTGTTTCTTATCTGAGAAGAGCAATGAGGTCATAATTACACAAAGAGAGAGTATTAATCCCACCCAAGAGAGCAGAAGGATTAATGCCCCGATATAAGCTCCTGTTATCGGCCACAGAGAAAGAGAGTGTAAGAGATGGAGAGAGAGAGAGCCCTGCAGGAGAGTGGAGCAGGGCAGCACATTGACAGCTCCCACTATATGAGGGAGGTCGAGTAATTTAATAAGCCACTCAGGAAACAATAGGGAGGATGATCAGCATGCCGGGAGCTGCTTCGTCTGAGCTCAGAGAGTGAGAGCCAGAGGAGCCATCCAGCTGTTTTAGCTATCACACACACACTCGCATAGCTAATTAAATCGTAAAAGGCTACGTAGCATTCTTGCACTGAATATATATATATATATATATATATACACACACACACACACAATATGTACAGTATATGTATATATAATGTATAATTAAAAACTACATCTGTTAGTTTAGAAATAAGATTATGATGAAGAAAAAGAATAAAAAACTGACTACTTAAAAAAAGCATGCTAATTAAATAAGGATTGTACTTGCAACTAAATAATGAATAAATTCCATATAAAGAACAGGGATCAGAAAAGGAGATTTGAGTTATGAATATTTGCCTTCAAATTGGACTCATAACAAGATCCGGGCTGAGGCAGCAGAGGATGGTGAAGCACGGCTCTATCATCTGTATTTCTGAAAGTCGTTTCTATCCTCTTGGGAAATTGATCAGAAGAATTAGCTTCTGTTTCATTATTATTATTAGTTTAGAATAAAGTAAGACTCTAAGTTCAAAAGTAAAAAAAAAAAATATTAATAATAAATGAAAATGTACAACACACTCTCAAAGACATAAAAAGGAAATTATCTAGGCACAAGGCATGTGCCAAGATTCACTGCTACGATGAGGTAAAATCTCACAGGTAAAATTTCAACTAGTGAATGCTATGAAATAAAGTTACACGAGGACACAGAAGAGAACATATCCTAAGATAAAAGGTAAAAATGCTGCATCAGTTGATGGTAGTAGTCAAAATTCTTCACAATTCTATCCACAGTTGTAGCTGGTACTGTGCAACTCTTGTTCACACTCTGACTTCGAAGTATAAGGTAGATCTACAACAATCGATCTGAGAGAGAAGTATCAATTCAACTCTTGAACAATTATAAATGACAATTGTGTAGCATTTAGCAATAACACAGAAAATTCAGTTCCTTTTCATCTTGTCGTGTACTAGTGCCCTCTCTACACTGCAAAGGCAGTACAGAAGCTGCATCTAAAGTGGGATAAATATGAATGCTGCACAGAGATTTTATAGGCACTGTAAAAATATTAATAAAAAAATCAGTCTATCTACTTCAATATTTCATATTTAATTCAACGTGTTACTTTTTTGTTATTGTGAAATTTAATAGTAATTTCTGAGTGAAAATTGTTTCGACACATTTTTATTTTTACTTTTCCTCTTTTTCTACTACTTTTCATTTTCACCTTTCCTCACTATTGCACTAAAAAAGTTACAAGTCATTTCATTAATCTGATGTATTTCCAAGTGAGTTATTTTGATATACTATGTTTTTTTAAACAATAAATACATGTATTTAATAAATAAAGTAAATATTATGGCATTAATGTTCAAAATATTAAAACATTAAATTCTGAAATGTAAAAACTGAAACTGAAAACTGAAACAATTAAAATTATTATATTAATAAAACCAACTCATATAATCTACCATTCAAAAGTTTGGGGTCAGTATGTTTTTTTATTTATTATTATAATTTTTTTAAATAACTTAATACTCCTTCAGGATTAAATTGATCAAAAGTGACAGTACAGACATTTATAATGTAAAAATATATCATGTAAAAATAAACGATTTACATTTCAAATGAATGCTGTCCTTTTTATCTTTCGATTCATTACAGAATCCTAATCTTAAACACCAAATCAGCATAATATAATGATTTCTGATGGATCATGTGACACTTAAAACTGGAGTAATGGCTTGCTGAAAATTCAGTTTTTAATTTTAAGCATAGAGTTCTGTTGTGAAGTTTTAAATTGTAAAAATGGTCAAATTGCTCAGGCCAGAAGAATAAATACAAATAAAAAATAATAAATTACTATTATTGATTTTAGTCAAACCTATCATATAGCCATCACTTTTTCTGCATCTCAGTAATCTTAGTAATAGCAGCACCATCAACACCAGTTTCTTTTATTCGGATTAAAAAGGAAATCTTTTACCTCTCAGTGGGACAGAGCCAGCATATTTTAGAATGGCTTTCAGCAGCATTGCATTTTTACACAGCATTTTGAGGCTGCACAAAGATACATTTGCTCAGGTGGATGCCTTTAGGTGAGAATCAGAAAGGTTGATTAATTGTATCTCAGTGCTTTGCTCTTTCTCTCTCTCTATTCAGCTGAAGAGGAAGGAGGCGGAGGAAACATGGCCCCTCACAAAGCAACCATTGATGAAACACTTTTTCCGTACCCTCTGCTCTTGCTGATAGTACCAGGTAGCAACTTTCAACCATACAGATGCTGGACAATAGCGTAATTGTTGGGTCTTGGCCGCAGGCTACTGTCTACAGTATCAGACACTGGTTACTGGTTATCAACCACTATCATATACAATGTGGAGCCTAAAAAACAAGGACAAGGGTGGGGAAATACAGTTCCCCACAATCCTCTTTTAATGGTACACAAGAGAGGTGACTCTGAGGCTTCTGGGGGAGAGGGGACAAAACCTTGGCCAGCGCAACGAGAGCACTGGCAAGGCATGAAACAACATGGTGCAGAAATACTTCCTCTAAGAGGAAGACAATATTCCTGACCTACAAGAAGGTGCGACGGTCTGTGGCCTCAGAGATATAGACCATTAAAAACAAACCTTTTCATAATGTGACAAACATCTCAGCCTGCCTTCACTCTCACTTCATTTTTTTTTCTCTCATGCTCTCAGCCTCTCTCATCGCTTTTTTTTATGGACACATCAAGTGGCTTTTCAGGGCCAGGGTTATTTAAATTACGCAGACATAAGACAAGATCAAAACCTTATGGACAGCATATTCACTGCAGAACAAAAGCCTCTCAGCCCAGAATAATATACAGATTAGAGTCTATTATCAGATAAAGTTTGTTCTCTGAACTCCAGCGTCTGTTGCATCAGAGGTGACTTGCTCACCCCTGACCTGAGATGCCTTCCCCTGGTCTTTCCCTGTCTTCTTTTCTTGATGGAGGATTATGCAGAACAAAGTGAATTGTAAAGTTTCAGAGAAGCGTGAAAGTGACGAAAGTTGGGCACATAAGTTAGTGTGCAAGGAAAGAGATTACATTTTTTTTTTTTTTTCAGAGTGGGCTAACGATAACTTCAGAGAGTCGGGAAGAGACTTAGTGGAGACTTGGGCCGGCTCGGTGCGTATACTGGATACTTTCGGTGGTATCAAGTCACAGATATTTTGAAAATATACAATTTCATGACGCCTGCATAACCAGTGCGCAGGAAACCGATTAAGATCTCAGTCCCTACGTTCTGATGAGTGTGCAAGCGTGTGTGTTGTGGGACTAATCAGCACACATTTGGCTGGTGTGATATTACCAAAGACAAGTCTCTAAGCTGTGTGCTGATAATGACATTGACAGGTAAGGTCAAAAGCGTACAGAGCTGAAAGCACACACTAGTTCGTTTTTATACCACAGTGAGATCCTTCATATCATGGGACCATTGACTTTTATGTTTATATTTTAAGCTAATTATATCTGCTACACCCTAATACCAAAAGTATGTCTTGGTTTTCCATTTGCCGCTACATTTAACGCACAGTGCGTGACAGATTTGGCATCAACACTGTTCACAATCAGTCTGATTTTTACAATGCTTTTGCACACACTTTGCATCATCTGTGCATGTACCTAACTGAATTAATTATTTGGTCCACTAGGTGGCAACACTCACAGTTGGGCCTCTGTGGTCAAGAATTAGTTGAAGAAGATGGGAAATAATAATAATAATCAGCAATTATCAGAGACAAGCATATACCAGCGGCAAAAATAAGAAATTAAAGCGATTTGTAGATGATTTTAGGAACATATCAAATGTGCTAATGCATTGCAGAGACAATTAATTTCGGCATCACGTCATCAAATTTGTTGATGCGTTAGACACAAAATCTATAACTTTTTTCTGGTAAGGTCTGAAGATGATCTCAGTCTAACTTGGACCAATGGTGGACCATTATCAACTTCTACCACATGTAGCAGCCCAGTGCTACATGCCTCTTCTCACAAAACAAAGTCACTTGAAACTGCGATCTATCATCGACTCATCGTGAGGAAATAATTGTTTTATGACATATCTGTTTGGGTTTTGGGTCTGTCCATCATCTGAGTCATGTATCAAACATCAGGCAGTTTCACTCTCAGGTCAATGGATTGTCAGAGCACTTCATTACGAGCGGCAGGACACAGTGATGTGATTCTGCCTGATTCCCCCTTCCTCTCCTTCCCTTGCTCCAGGCCTGAAGTCCAACCTAAAAAAGCATGCTTGAGTCTGGGAATTTGCAGCTGCAGTGTTGATTTCCCAGTGCAATACGGTGCTCTTTTGTTAATATTGAAATCAACCCAACTGTTAGGGCGGCCCACATCAGCCCCGACGAGCCATTATGTTGCTTTAAAGCAAACTCTCGGTAAGGAAGGCAGGGAGTGAAATGAAATCAGTTATGGTTCTTACATTCTTGTGACAGTCTCACAAGGAGTTATCAAAGCCCTTTTCCCTCCACGACTGACCTAATGCTCACCTTCTCATTTGGCTTGGACACATTATTAAGAATATGCATGAGAGCGATATTTTTTCTTCTCTGGTGCTGTACTACAGCAGTGTTGTAGTTAGCTTATGAAACCTCAGGGCTTTCTGTGGGGTTTGTTAACAGAATGAAGCATGAGAAAGGGTCATGGATAAGGACCCAGGGCAAACATGTGGTTTGGCTACATTTTTGCCCAATACCATTTATCCTAAGAAAATTTTATTAAAAGCATACACGGCAAACTCGAGCTGAGAAGGAGGCAGTAAAGGAGACAGAGAGTGTAGGATACATAAAGGGAAAACTTGTTTTTTGGTTCCGCTTAATAGCGAAGGAATACAGTAAACTGACCACTATAAAAATTATTTAAAAAACAACTACTTAAACATCAATGTTTTCCATTCAAGCCTACAGACCGTAGTAGAAAACCTCTGCAGCTGGACAAAAAAGACAAATGTTTTATGCATTGTGATTTGATGTTTTGACAAATGCATGTAAATATGTAATTCAAACCATACAAAGACAGAATAACTTGATCAGTGCACTGCATTGAATGTTTACTCTTTGCATAAATTAAATAAAGAGCAAAGAAGTTCTACCATTTCAAACATGCAGCTGAAAAAAGTAGTTTTGTGATGTTTACAGCTCATGGTTTATTTACCCACGAAGCAGGTGAATACACTCATGAGGAGAGGGTCTGCTATGCTTATTTGGCTTTTAATGCTAAAGCTACACGTCACCGCAGTGTGTTATGCATGTGTTGAACTTACTGGAATGGTCTGTGATAGACGGCAAACCTGCCAAGACACTTACCCGCACCTGAGAAAACAATCCATCCATTTTAAACTCACACAAACTCACACACCCATAGCAAAGGGGATAGCTAGCCCTATGACAGGAGTCACAGGCAGCTTCCTGTCTCTTCACATTACTTGGTATCACATGGTGTCAACAGTTTCCAGTCACTGCGGGCTACACTCCTCACTTCTCTGAGGGTGCGCTCATCGGATATTTTTAATCAGCCTGTTGCCTGTCAGGTGGCTGTGATTCAGCTACCATCACTGTGTGGTGTGCTGAAGTCATACCTTTCCACATTGCTCAATGAAGCCCATTTTCTTCTTCAGACTAAATGAATACAACAAATAATTGTGAGAGATTCATATAACAAAATAGTCATATTGTGAAATATAAAAAATTGTAATAGCAAAATATAAAGTCACAATAATAGAAATAAAATCACAATTAAGATAGAAAGAATTGTGAGATAAAATTGCAATATTGAATAATTAAGTCACAATTGCGAGATATAAAGTTGCAATTACAAAAATTTGTGGTTGTAAGTTAAGTAAAAAAATAAAAATAAAATCTAAATTGAGATATAAAGAATTGTGAGATAAAATTGCAATATTGATAAATAAAGTAACAATTGTGAGATATTAAGTTGCAATTACAAAAAGTGGTAATTGTAAGTTAAGTCAAAATAATAACAATAAAATCACAATTAAGATATAAAGTAAGAATTGTGAGATATAAAATCACACTATCAAGAAATGAAGTCTTATTTGTGAGATATAAAGTTGCAACTAGGAAAAAAAAAATCTAATTGTGAGTTATAAAGTCAAAATAATAAAAATAAAAATCACAATTAAGATATAAAATAAGAATTGAGAGAAATAAAGTTACACTTTGAGATATAAAATCACACTAAGTCTTAATTGTGACATAAATTTGCAATCACAAAAACATATAACTGCAGGTTATAAAGTCACAATAATAATAATAATAATAATAATAATAATAATAAATATAAGTAAGATATAAAGTAAGAACTGTGATCTCACAGTTCAAAATTAGATATGATTTATTTTTAAGAATTTTAAGATATAAATTATACTTTGAGATATAAAGTCGCAATATCAGGAAATGAAGTCACCAATCTGAGATATAAAGTTGTAATTATTGACAAAAAAAATCACAATTATGATATAAAGCCACACTGTTTGATGTGAAATCACAATGGCAAGTAATTAAGTCAGAATTGTGAGACGTAGTCACAATTATGAGATATAAAATCCATTTATTTATTTATGTGTAATAAGGTCTGTTTTTTATTTTTTTTCATATTATTTATTTTTCTTTTACTCTGAAGCGGAAACTGGTTTCTATAGCTATGAGAAGAGAGAATGAAAATCCAATTTGAGATCTGACATTTACATTTGCAGACGATCGTAGCAGAGATTTGTACAACTGAAAACAATTGAAAACATCCAAACAAGTGACTCTCACACTCCGAATTCGCCGAGTTTAGTTCCACGGAGCCCCGAGCCCGCGAGCAAAGCTTAAAAGTCAACAAACCCGAACACTCACCTTCCTGACATTCCTGATGGAAAATAATCCCGCTTCTACAAACAAACACTCCAAAGGCTGCTGGCTCTCTACATACATCAGAATCTAAAGAGAGAGAGAGAGACAGACAGAGAAACCTCTGCGATAAGCACCCAGTGCTAAGCTGGCCGTTATGATGTTTGCGGCCTGAGACAGCAGAGGGTGATGTGGCAGCAGCAAGCCTGGGCTAAGATGACTCTCTTTAGTCGTGCCCTCTTTCCCTTCACCTCATTGAAGAGCCTTACATAATCCTGACAAACAAATAACAACACAACAAACAAGCGGTGCATGTGGTTTAAGATGCCACAGCTGCAAAAAAACAAAAGATAAGGGACGACAGTACTAAAAGCAACAGTCGTTCTGTTGCCTGTCCACCCAAATACATCAAAAGCGAGCTTGGAGATCAACTCATCAGAGTGTCTTCTTTTTACCTTCACGCTATCCGTCGCTCCCTCCCTGAGTGTCAGCCCCCCAGCTGAGGAATGTAGGTCATGATACAGAGCTATTTCAATACAGGCAGATCACAGCGCAGCAGGGGCACACACACACACACAATAAAAACTTCTTTCATGAAGTAGAAGCCCATTCTGACAGAATAAGAGGGCTTGCGAGTGTGAAAATTCGGAATGGATACAAATATCTGCAGGAGTGCTTCACAGTGGTGCGTCATTTTGCTGAATCCATTCGTCGATTAGCTAAAACGGGCTCTTTTCGCTTTCATATATGTAGATTTGCACCTCCTCTTGCCCTCGCCATCTTCTCGGGGGTTATGTCAGCTGAATAATGTAGAGGGAGCAGTCGAATGGTTGGTTGGGAGTCCTCCTGCTGGGATGGGATCCACGGGCCAAAGAGATGGAAATCTCTCAGACGCAGGAGCCTGACACATCTGGGCCGTCTCAAGCGACAGTGCCGAGCTCCCGGGTCCACAATGCCTCACCCCTGCCGTGTGCCGAACCGCCGAACTGAGCCCTTTATCTCCGTCTCCCTTTCAGTCTTTTTCTCCTCTGCCGCTGCGTCTCCCACGTTCCTTCGCTCCCCGCTGCCTCTCGTCTATAGGTCAGTGCGTATGGATGAAAGAGAGGATTTTACTTCGTTGTGACAATGAGAGAATAGCTGCTTTTTTTGTATTGTGATGTTTGGAAAAATGTGTGCATGTGTATGTGTTAGAAAGCTCCCCTGAAGGATTTTGTGTTGACACTTGCTTTGGAGTTAAATTGAGAGAGTCTAGCAGGCTTGGGATTTATCTGGAGACAAAGTATGTGTGTAAAAGAGAGAGAAAGGACACATAATATTGTGATAGGATGCACTCACCAAAACAGAAGAAAACACACCCGAGTCCCTGATGCACATCTTCAAACACGCCTTATTTTTCACTTATTTTTCACTAAAATAAATATAAACCCATAATATAAAATGCTGCAATTATGGCAAAATACTAAAGAATATCACAATTAATACAGTTTAATAAAATGTTAAATTAAGCTTTAGGAAAATATATACAGTATATACAACGCACATAACATTTGCAATATTAATTGGATAAAATTATTATAAACATTCAAATTAAACTGTTAATCAATAATAATTATTTAAATAATATTAAATGAAAAGTATTTAAATTATAAATTACTCGATATTTTGTTGCATGGTAATAAATTATTATTAGCATCTTGTGTACAATTTTTTGTGTGTGTGATTTATGAGTGCCAATATACATTCCTCATATTGATTTATTGTGAATCATTATCCTCCATTGCTGCTTGATTTTTAATTTCTGTACAATGCTTTATTTTAAATGTTATGCATTTATAGTATGTATACAAATTATATTGTATTAATTTATTTAACTATTAACTTAAGAAATTAAAATGCCATATGATTTACTCATTAAAACCTTTTTTTTTCTTTCATAGAAAATCATAGGACAAATCACTGTACCAAGCTGACTCATTTGGCCACGACATGCTCCAAAGAAAAATAAATAGTCTCTGAATGACTGCACCGATTTCTTAGCTCTTGGTCACCAGGTATTCGACCTGAATTCACTTGGACTGATGTGACTGATGGTCATGTGTTAGATTTCCATTATGCTTCCCTGTACAGAAAGGCTTTACAGATCCGCTGTGCTGTTCACTGGATATTAACATCAGTCTACAGTACTTCAGAACAGACCTAATGGACATATCGCTAGTCCTAAAGCCGTCTTCTCTGTACCTCTCTTTGTCTCTTTTTGTCTACCACATGCTGTCATGTACGTACCACAATAGCTCTGCTACAAAACCTAGTGAGTCTCGCTGCCTGCATAGTCTTGTGTGGAACAAAACCATGCTCTACAAAGGCGAACACTCTGTGTTGTGACTCGATTCACAATTGATTTCAATACAGGCGATGTGACGAGAATGACATGCTACTCTAGTAAGCATAAATATACATAGAACACACATTTTTAGTAAAAATAGTCAGTACATTTTTTTAAACATTTCTTCTTGATTCTTTTCAGTATTTAATTATATTTATAATATAGAAAAATAACATTTCACTTTCTTTGTCAACCATCTTGGATTATGTTTTTCAATGAGCTCGTTGTAATGCATTCTCTATGATGAACACGTGATGCTGTCTAAAATGAACATTCCTTTCTTTTGAAACAGCCTTGGGGTCGGAAACGTTCCTATGAAGAGGAAGCTCACCAGGTTTTTGGAACAGAGCTTATGTGTGTCTCTCTGAAGTGTTCTGAACTAATACAACTAGGGATGTAACGATTAACCACGAGCCGGTTGAAAATCGATTCAAATATGTGATGATTCAAATCGTTTGAGATGCCAAACAAATCGCGATTCAATTAGGGGTAGCAGTTTATATGAATGTATGTCTGAGGGGAACTTACTGTCTTTAGAAAAGTTTAGATGGTATTTTTTCTTTTCATCTTGCCTCTGTATAATGCATATTAAAGTTCATAAGTGCAGCGCTGCTTTGTTTACAGCGGAAACCAAGGAAACACTTTAAGCACCACCTGCTGGCAGAGAGTGAATTTGCGTCTCATTCAGCTCAGCTTTCATGCAGATATTTTTTATGTATAGTTTCACAAAACTGAAGTCAAATCATTCTGTTTTTGCTTCAAATTTCGTCCTAAACGAATTTAATCCTAATTTAGATTAAAAACTGTTCATGTTGCATGAATGCAGCATCTTTGTTTGGATCATGATTAAAATGCAGTGGTTGCCTCTAATTTTAAATGGAAAGAGCACAGACAAAGTCTTATTTTGTTTATATGAAGAGATTTTTTTATTTGTGTTACTTATTTGATTTGGGGCTTGTTTTAAAATTTAAATTTAGTTTTGTTATTTACATTTACATTAGCCTATAATTAAATTTTGTTATTTAGCAGACACTTTTATCCAAAGCGACTTTCAAACGAGGACAATAAAAGCAATAAAAAACCAACAAAAGAGCAATAATATGCAAGTGCTATATTAGTATATTATTATAGTGTTATATTTCAATTTCACAAAGAAACGTGCAGCATTTTGTCCAAGCAATAAAAAAATGACACATTTAATTTATAGTTTGTCTTAAATCTCATTTTGTAAAAAAAAAAAAAAAAATCGTGAATAAAATCGAATCGTGAAATCAAATTCGTGAATCGAATCGAATCGTGAGTTGAGCGAATCGTTACATCCCTAAATACAACCATTTAGTAAATTAAGGCAAATTTAATTTTCTTCCACTAGCTAGAGAAGCACATTTCTGTTAACATAAACACACAGACACTTTAGCGGCCTCAGCCAGGGATGTGATAGGACACAGCTGGGAGGTCAAGCTGACAGAAAGATGGAGCGGGTGTGTGCGACCTGACTAAATCCCCCCATACATCCAGTCCTAGACACACAAACACAGGGTAACCTGAACGTGCAGAGGCTACCGTCACCTATTCACTCAGTCTCACTTTACACGAGGCCTATTTGCAGCTAGAGGCAGGAAGAAACATTCTCACAACTACCGTGCATGTCACTGTACATCTCATCTGGATGTATAGAGGGTGTGAGAGTGATCGATAGGCCTGTGTCACTCCGGCACTACAGCATGTAGTGTGCACTGCAGCTGCGCCCCGCTCTGGTGATGCATCACAAACCCAGGGAATGTCTGAAATATCTCGAAGGTAAGCAATTTTAGTAGATACGCATATGAGAGACAACAAATACGCTGACGAAAGGGGGGGTGATGCGTGAGAGGGAAAGACAAACATAGAGAAAGCACGATAAATGACTGGCCACAGCGCATGATTTCTATCATGCACAAACTGGAAAATTGCTAAATGATTTAGCTGTGGCCCAACAAAACAACACAATCCACAGTTAACATTTGAACTCATATCAAGCCTTTCCATTAATTAAAAAAATTGCTTTGTATGAATACAACATGCAAAGTCATTGGCACACACACACACAAATGCACAAAAACAATTTAGCACAATGGACTGTAAACAGACTACTGAGTTGGGAGAAAGAGGGTTCCTCATTATAATAGAATAGGGAGGGAGTCTAATTCTTTATTAAAAGAGGCAAGAGAGAGAGAGAGAGAGAGCACTAAAATACAGAGAAATACAGCACTAGTACTAGTCTTGAAACTAGCCAATTACCAGCAGCCCATAACTGAGTACAGCATGATACATTTAGGCTACTGGCCTGGAGGAGTCCATCTATATGGGTGAATCTGACAAATTGTATTATTTTATGAAATATAATTAAATTAATTTGAATTAATATAAATAAAATACTGTATATATATATATATATATATATAATTTGTCCTTATAATATTGAATCCAAACACTATTTGAATCACTTTTTTATTATTATTAGCTTGTTGTTTATTTTATCTTAACTGTATATATATATATATATATATATAATTTGTCCTTATAATATTGAATCCAAACACTATTTGAATCACTTTTTTATTATTATTAGCTTGTTGTTTATTTTATCTTAATCATCATAAATTAAAATACTTTACCATTTATTTACACATTGTACAATAATGGAGATGACATTTTTGCATTATGCTAAGGCAAATTTAGGAGCAAATTTGCCAAATCATAATGAACACATTGTTACAAAAAATACAAATCTGGTCCTAAATAGTATTCATTTTCTTAAAGTACTAAATATAAATATATATTTTAGTAATTTTGTTTTCTTTTAAATTTGGACTGGATATATTATTGGCAGGTTTCGTGAGATTCGCCCATATGATGGTGCAAAAGCCATATCGAATGTCAATTGATATTAAACCATACTCAGTCTGTGGACAACATGAAACAGATGCTTGGGTTAAACAGCTCAACACTGTCTCTTTTGTATGACATTTTATGTAAACCAGAACTTGGGACAATGATGACTATAAATGTGTTTTCCTTCCTATTTATTAAGCTGAATGCCACAAGATACACATAGCTAATTTGGTCTGTGTGTTAGCCAAATTAGTACATTCCCCTAGTACACACACAGACAGTATATACAAAGATGACACAAATCTAGAGTCATAACTCAAAGGCAGAGCATTGCCCTAAATCGCACACATACACAATCACACACACGCAGACGCATACACACTTGCACATGCATTTGTGAACACAGCCTGCCTTTAGATCCTAAGTATGTAATAAATGAATGAACGAACGAACGAATGAATGAATGAATGAATGAATGAATGAATGAATGATGCATTTATTTATTGAATGAATGAATGAATGAATGAATGAATGAATGAATGAATGATCAACCACCACCAGCGTAAATGCTTTAAATATAGCATTTAAAGTACACTACCAATTATGCAATTACACACAATTGAGAATATCTCACTGGTTTTAAAGGTAAGAAAGACAAGAAAATGTGACAAGACAAATACACACCACTGGGGGCCGTTGCTTGTTGTTGGAACGGGGAAGCACACATCACACATTACTTATAAATACCAAAACATTTAGTATGCTCTCTCTCTCTCTCTCTTTATCTTTTTATTTGATCCTAAAAGCTGCTTCTCGAACCACTACTAAACAGTGAAATTACTTGAAAATAACTGGCCAACTCAGAACTGTATTTTTACTATATTTACAGTAGAAATGGCAATATGTAAGAAACAATTATGAAAGACAAAATACATTTTTTTAATTTCAAGAATCATCACTCAAATATATGTCCATTTCACTTTTTGGCCATCCACTGCAAAGTCAGTGAGAACTCATCCATTTATAATATTCCAGGCAGAACAAAAATACAGCGATTGAAAGCCTAATGTCAAATAAAAATCATATATAAGACTCCCAGTGAAGCAGAGAGTCCATACGTGACCCAAAATGTTGTGTTTAGAGTCTTTTGTCCAATCAACATCGATCAATGATACAGCTATCTGCCACAGACTCCAAGTGAAGCACTGAATCCTATGCACTGATTCACATAGATTAAAGCCGATCACGAACAGCATGACAGAGCTGTGTTATATAAATGCAAACACTAAGAGCAAATGAGGTGAGACACAAATCACAAGCTATTTGCAATTCTTTGAAGTGCGCAGATACTTAAAACCCATTTCCCACACAATGACTAACACAGTATCCAGAAATAATGAGTCTGTGCGAGTGTGATTTTCCAGTGTGTGTATACAGTGATCAATATGTTCATTTTTGTGAGGTGATTTAGCATTCTGTTCAGTGAGTGCGTAGAAAATTTAGACTGGCATTCGGTTCACTAGGGAACATGCTCCTTAAAGGCTTATCTGTATTAACAAAATAAACTGTGAAACATGTATGCAAGCTGGAAGAATGCAGACTAAGAGGGAGAACTAGATGCCTGTCCATTACTTGGGGTGGAGGGCAAGTTCAGTCACTCCGTCAACTAAGCATAATGGAAAACATGCCTTTTGCCTGACACGCCTTAGTCATGTCCAAAAACATGGCAGGGGGACTGGAAAAACAAAATGTTGGAAACTCGTGTAAAAGCAACTAGTATGAATGAACAATGTCAAAGAACCCCGCATCCACTAACACAGAGCCACACACAGCAAATACAGTCTGCGAGAGAAGACACCTGGCTCGCCGTTCACACCTAAATATAAAACGTGAAGACTCAATCCACTTTGAGGACACAATTCTCGACAAAATATCCAGCGTATGCCTCCGCGCAAGTGAAAATCACTTGCTTGACATGCTAAGGGTCATTATAGCCCAGACACATGTGGGTGGACAAATGTCAACAGCACAGGAGGCTGTGGTGGAGCACAGGGAGGACTCATTAAACTCAACAAATCCACACATTCAGAGCGCTGCACCTTCAAGTCTGGACCTCGCTGCCAACACGACCAGGCTGCTTCCATCATGGAAGGATGAGAGAGCCGAATGTAGTGCTAATCACTACAGGGTATCTGCAGGTATTGTGTTAAAGGACCAGAGCAAATCTTCAAAAAGATATGGATGTTTCATTTGCATTTTTGAGGTGCTGGAGATGTGAAATCAATGACTGGATATTTTATATCCATTTGTTTATGGTGCCCAAAACACACACATACACAAACCCACCCATCGACATTTAAAATATGCTTTGAAATAAAGCGAGAGAAAATCAGAAGCTTTAATAGAGATAAAACAGGAACAATTTCACAAAGCAACGCCCCAAGGAACATGAAAATCACCACATATCAAATAGTTAGAATCAAAGCCAATGATGTTGTTGCTTTAATTTGGCAAAGCCCGCAGCTAGGACCAGATCCAGTGAAGATGAAAACTACACATGTGAGAAAACAAACACTTTAGTTGGTGGCCATTTATTTGCAGTCTTTTATTACTGCTGGGCATCTTTGGTTATCGGCAGGCAGGCGGAAAAAAAAATTGGATCTTGCATTTTGCGCCAATGTTCGCTGGTGGAAACAGTGGAATGTTTTAGATCTGTCTGAGCTGTACTGTTGAGCACATGTCTCCGGGGTCTGATCGGCTTTATGGCAGTGAGATTAGCCGTTAGTTTAATTGTGAAATAACGGTGAGTGCCAGGCCAATAAACGGTGCTCTCTGGTCAATACAAGCATTCTAGTAACAGTTATAAAAAGTTGAGTTCAGTCGGTGAAAGCAGTGATGGGCGCTGATATTGATTGGCTTGCCTCATGGTTTTTGTGAGTGACAGCCAGCTCTATGGCTGTTGATTAACACCATGTAAGATGCTCAGAGTACTTTGTCACAAGATATTCTTTTTCTTTCACACCCTCTATGTCTCTTCTCTTCTTTTCTTTTGGAGTAAAAATGATGCTGATCGATCAGTACGGTGCTTTTAAAAAAAGTTCCAAAGACGTGGGTATTGGCGCAGAAAAACAGCCTTTGAATGAAAAATGGTGTGCGTCGGAAAGTGGGGGCCCAGAGTTCTGGCCCTGAGTGCTGGGAAAAGTGCACAAACACATAAGAAAAACAAAGTCCATGGCTCTGGGAAGGAACCCTAACTGCTACGGATATAAAGCATTATCCTTGAAGATATACAGTCTTCTAGCTCTAAGGATTTTTAGGCTTTTATTCACTGCCAGTGAACTTTTGTTCTCTCTCTCTCAGATTCCAAGATAGAAATCACTATCATAAAATAATCACAGTCCTGTTGATTGTAAACACACATCCCTTAGTAAGCGTTAGTTGGCGGTTGATGGTGAGTTCTGTGCTAAATAGACCTGTCACCACCGTGGCTCTCCTGTGAACTTCATGCGGAAAGACTTCCAGATGATGGCGGCATGAACAGAGAAACGTTCCTCTCTCCCCACTTAGAGAATTCTCAGTCAGGACGGCCGATAAATCAATGAGGACAATGTTTTCTTTGGGCTAATTGTTTGAACAGTGTAAGGTCATTTGCTGGTAACGCTGAAGTGTCCTGTTAGGCTGGGCGCCGGGCCGTAATTGACAACATGTCGGATGGAAACAGGAAATAATCGGATCCCTCTTTGCAAACTGACTCCGCTGACTACGTCGAACTGTGTGTACATAGGCCTGCGTGTGTGTGTGCATAAGGGGGGAAATGTTAGCAATGGTTAGCATACATTCTCTCGAATGCTGAAGGGTAACCAGGTGCAGTCTGTCTCCGGAGGCAACGGGATTAACACAGTCCTCTAGTGCTCATTTAATGAAGTCATCACACTCTAGAGGCCTCTGCTCTACAGGGAGAGAGCAAGGGAAGTCTGTAAGGATTCCATCGCAGCGGTAACACACTTTCGATTGTTTCAAAGCGCGTACTTCCTGAGCATTTACTATTAAGAAACATTAAGGAAACACATAGTGTTTCAGAAGTGCACAGACATACAGTGCTTATGAACCTGTTCAATGAAGTCTTCAAGGAGAAATGTTTGAATACTGCATGAAGACAAATCCCAGTTAGCACAGTTATCCATTGATTTACTGTTGAGAAAATGAAGAGACATTTCATGTTAAGTGGCATTTACAAAATAAAAAATATATTCCTAAAGTTTGCTTTTAAGTCATTAAATGGATTATGGATAATCTACCAAAGATAAAGATAAAATGCTTTTTTTAGTTCAATAATAAACAAGAAAATCCCTAGAAACATCTTTAATAAATAAATGAATTGTTCTAGAATACAGTTCATAATGCCAAACCACTAATTATACACAATTATTAACAAAAGGGATTTGAGATTTAATTTGGAAAAGTGACATGAGACTAAGACTTGACTTGATCATTCAGTTATCCTCACTCTTAGGCATTGGTTCTTGGAGATGCTGAGGACTGGAATTCTCTAAGAAATGTCAATGTCTGGTTCAGCCACTCAGCCATTTTTGCCTGTGGGTACATGGCACTTATCCGTAACTGTGAGACCCTTTACAAATCTGAGGCCTGAAGCACAAGGCTGTTTACTGCCTGTTGAGTAAGATAGCTTTTATGGACACCTTACTTTTATCTCTCAATTTTGCATGCGTGCATGTCTATGTATTAAACACAAACCTGTTGAGAGTTTATGAAAGGCACATCCATTTGATGCATAGCGAAAAAATTCTCTTCACTGCGTGATCCACTTGAAACTCACTATCAGACTGCTGCACAACAATAGAATGACAGACATGTGCAGGACAAAGCAGTGGGAACTGTCATATCTATGAGTGGGAACAGTGCCCCTCAGAGTGAAAAATGCTACTCACAGTTAGCAACTCATTTTCAAACTGGCATTTAACACCAAACAGCCACTCTTGATTAGTGAGTAGATGATTCCATTTAAGTTTATCCAAACAGCTCTTTGGCACCGACACGGAGTTAATGGCATATTGACACACAGCAATTAGTAAACACGACACTCTACATCCTTCAAAGTACTTTTAAAAATCTGCACATTCAAAGTAGTAATAACAATAATAATGGTGCTGAGTGCATGAAGGGGTCTTGTATTTGCTAACAAATGCTGTTCTCCACCCTGACTAGGATAAATGTCATCGTGAAGGAGGACCCCTGTTGTACGCAGACTGTGCTAAACCTGAGTTAAGAAAATACACTTGACTCTGTCTGCAGAGACAGACCGTCATAGTGTCTCTGGGCCTGTGGTGTTTAATTGCTCTCCTGACAAGCAAACAATAGCCAAGGTGCAAATCCTCTAATTATAAACATATGCATTGTGTCAGTCACTCTAATCGTCCTGTTGTTGGTTTATTGAGTATTAAGATAATCCCAATGACAGCACTAACGGCCTTTGCCCAACGAACATTCAAATCCTTTTCAATACTGTATCTGTGCTTGTAGGCTGTCAATGTATTTAAGTCTGTATGCATGTTATTAGCTGATCAGAGGACAGGAGTTTATTAGGGTGATTACCTTTATTTAAAATAAACCTTGAAATTATTAGAGGAACTGTCTAATGCAAAGAATCATGTTTAAACTTTGGTTTGCGGATTTGAACAAATCTCTAACCCTAAGTATGAAACTTTGACATGAACAACACTTTGAACTGTGTGGTTTTTGCAGAACATGTTGTAGTACATTTAAATTTTCGCCTGGAGGACAAGAAAAAAAAATTGCCTGGCGGACAAATAAAAATATTGAGGCGCAAGAATATCATCAATATATTTGAAGCCTAATTCTAAATTTCCGCCATAGGGAAAATGTCTTGACTATAGTAAGAATTTGACACTGAAGAATGGAGTAATGGCTGCTGAAAATCAGCTTTGTCCTCACAGAAATAAATAGCATTTTAAAATATATGAAATAATTTCACAATATTTCAGTTTTTACTGTATTTTACATAATATAAATGCAGTCTTGGTGAGCATAAGATTAGAGAGATTAGTAAGAATAAGAGAGCCATTATATGTTTGCATATATTTGCATATCCAACAACAGTAGCATTACAGTGTGACCTTTTGTATGCTTGTATCAAAGGGCAAGATCGTGTGTTTGGGTGTTTGTATACAAGGCTCATGTTGCTCCAAGCCAAAACTGCCACAATGTAGCTAACTGCCAACTAAAGTCAAACATAACAATAGGGAGCTTTTCTCAGAAGTTCTCTCTTTCGTTCTCTCTCTCTCACACACATACAGTATCTCCCAGTCCACATCAAACCACTCAAACTCAATTAAACCTGCTCTCCATTGTGCAAACTGTAAATAAGATAAACAGTGAATGCATATTCTTGTTGCAGGCAGGCAGCATGTTGTCTGGACCATTAAGCAGACAGACCAAGATCTTATCAGAGCCTGTGCATCCACAGAGGAGTGTGTCATAAAAATGAGAAACTCTCTCAGATAATGAATCTGTCAGGTCACAGGCAGTCAAATATTGTAGCACAATGGTGTCTCGTTGCCATGCATGTTTAATTAAGCTTTAATTTCCCATGGAGAAGCCATTACGTCGAAATGAGGGGCCATTGAGACTGATGTAACTCCAATATGGCCACCAGGATGAAGCAAGCGTGACTGATGCTCCAAAATAGGAACTTGACCCCAGAGCAGGAGGTTGAGTCTCAACACCTCAGTGTCATGCAGAATTAAACCACATCGCGCTTTAAACAGGATGACCCATAGGAGACAGTAAATAATGCAGTACAGTAGAGCAAAACGCTGTTTTCATTTACTGTGCTGTCAGTGATGTGGGTGGCTCACGGGCATTTGCAAAGGTTTTATGTAGATGAGAAGGGTGGACTAGACTCGGACCAAACTACAACTATTTTTGGGACCATTTTGGGTGTTCTTGTTCGCACACACAGGCAAATCTCCTCTCGTAGAGAGAGCGAGTGCTCTTTTGTGGGGCAGGGTGGTGTTGGTAAAGGGCTCTCTTCACTCTGAAGTTGATTATGATAATGGCTGATGATTGCAACGATGTAAACCATTTTCTAATTGCTCATCAGCGCACGGTGTTCTAGGTTGATTTGAAATGGCTGCACATCCGAGACAGTCCCACTCGTGATGACAAGAAACTTTGGCAAATTTAACTCCCTTTCCACCTATGAATTATTTTCACAGGACAGTAACAATCAATAAGTTTGAAGCTTGAAGGGTACAATTATTCTCTGAAGAATGTCCCGTGACTGCCGCCCAGTGTGTCCTGTTTGATTTCTGCTCTTTGGAAGACTAAATTGAATCATCAGAACAAAGTGCTTGACTCAAACTACTGCACAATATGGCACTGAGAAGAAACAGATTCTTCATTAGGAGACGGAACAACCAAATGGCTGATCTAGGGTTTGCTGTACTGACCAGTACGCTAATCTCACAATCATTCCTAATCGGAGTCAGTCTAAAGTAGAATCAGCCCTAGAGGGCTGTTTTTACGGGATAACAAGAAGCGTAATGCCATCATCACTTACAGCTAATGCCACTGATAGAACGCATTTGGCCGTAGCCTTCTGGTTCTGGAAACGAAGCTATAAATGTCCAGTTGATTTTTACATCTGTGCCTGTACAGTTAAACACCAAGATTATTGTGCATTGGCTAAACCACCTCTTAAACCACAAGTTACATCCAAAACCACTCTGTGCTGAGCAACCTCAAAAACCAGTTGCTCTCGGACACATTTTAATACAGCCTACTGGATAAATGGGACAACACTTCTGGGGTGTCACAAAATAGATTTCACTAGGTTAGTGCCAGAAAGTTGTAGAACCATAGACTGACAGCGGCATACATGTATTCTTAGCAGTATTTACTTAAGCTTAGAATGACCCGTTTAACACTTTTTAAGACCTCTAAATCTCAGACGGATAAATCCTCTAGCGCTTGGAAGAAAGAGCGCTGACACATGTGGAAGGGCTGGGATGGGTCGCTTTCAGCTAGGTCTCAGATACTCCCTCACGGATACAGAAAACCAGAATCGTGTGGGAGTATATTGTAAGCATGTGTTTGAAGTACAGCAGAACATTGTAGATGACTGTTAAACTCCTGGCTGTAAACTGAAGAAAATGTAAGCAGACACAGACAGGGGAAATGCTGCATGATTCTCTTGCTCTTTGAATCACAATGCCTGTTATGTCTCAATCTTTTCAACTAGAAGTTGCTCACCTAAAAAAAACTTGTCATTATTTACTAATCTTCAAGTTGTGCAAAACACTTATGACTTTTATTCTTCTGTTCTGTAAAAAAAAAATTTTTTTACTATTCTGAACAATTTTTATGCAGCTCTTTTCCATACAATGAGAGTTCACAGTGATCACAGTTGTTGGCTTAAAAGTGTGGAATAAAATAAAAATAAATATATAAATGTACATACTCTAGCTCAAACAACTTGTGCTCTATGGTCTTTTGAAGCCAAACAATAGCTGTGTGAACAGACTAAAACAGACCACTGATAATCTTTTTTTTTATTTTATATTTTCTAAATCTACCATTCTACAACTGTACATAGCCACTTATAAATTCTGTTACCATTTTTTACTATTGAAAAAGTTCCTACCTTTTGAGAAGTGGTGGATCCAGGTGAATGACAAGCATACAGGGAAGTTGGAGTCAAACAAATATGCAGCCTAACCAGCGGGGGTAAAAAAAAAATAAAATAAATAAAAAATATTAAGAAAGAAAGGTAAACATTTTGATGTTCCACCAATGGTAAGAAAGGTTTAGGTAAGAACTCACCAAACCAGCCATAACAAACTGTAGGCCTTCAGAATATTCTAATTATCAAGTTCTATTAATTCCTACATTAACTGGTGAATTAATAAAAAACAAAACAAAACAAACAAACAAAAAAAAATATATATATAATTATTTTGAATGTTATTTATATCTATTTGATCTATGTTCTTTACACCAATCAAAAAATCTGTTCACAATTCCGATGGGAGGAGTTATAACTGGAGGGGAAGAATACCAATGAATAATGGCTTAAAGTGTGGTCTTTTCTCACAAAAACTTAGCACAAGGCTTGAGAAGAAATGATGCACAAGTTACATGGACTACTTTTATGATAATTTTCTAGTGTCTTTTTTGGTCATTTCTGGGGCTGGACAAACATGATCATAGTGTGTTATGTGGTAAATATCCCATATAACATACTTTTTTTTTTTTTTTTTTAGGATGAACAACTTTAAATGTTATAATTTGTTTGCCGTAAGTTGCTGCCTTTGAGGTGATTTCTCATGTAATGGTGATTGTTCATGGAGATAAGCAGCAATGCAACAGAGATATGGAGGATTCCTACAGTTTGGCAGAGCTTCAGGACATCTGGGCCAAAAGCTTAAAAAGATTTGTCAGAGCAAGACGCCGATATGCTGTTAAAACAGCTAAAAACACAAGTGCATGCATGCAGAAACAAGCACACACAAACAGGTAAGACATGGATTGTGTGAATAGCAACACCAGCCTTCAGACGGTGTAAAGGATACTTGGGCTTTACTGAAGTGTGAAGTGTCTACTTTGACAAGTAGCACTTGACAGTCATCTCAATGCCAACAGCATATCCATATAAAATAGAATGACTCTGAGCTGCATTCTGCTATCCACTAAGAAGAACAAAAGATCATTTCACTGTAACTAAATAAAAACTATAGAAATACATACATAAAAAATAAGAAACATAATATCTATCATGTTACTGTATGAAAATAACCATGTATAATATGTGTGTCAATATTATCAATTAATGGAAATGTGCAAAGATAAAGCAATTGTGACGAGTCGGCTGCCTCCCCCTAATTATCAGCATCACCCCGTCCCTTAATCGCCGCCCTTCGCCAGGCTCCCGACAGGAGTGGGTGCGTGAGAGAGGAGGGGCGCGGAAATAGCCAGGGCTGGTGGCGTGTGATGGGGCACACCTGAACGGAATGGAGCCTAATCACCGCCGCTGTGTTAAATGCCGAGCACGCCACTCCTCATGAGACCGGTCTCTTCCCCGTGCATGCACGCTGGTGTCCTCGTGGGTCCAGGAAGGGTGCGTAGAGGGACTCCCGTGCCGCCAGAGTCG